>NW_015164226.1:275352-300420 GCF_001447785.1 Gekko japonicus
TTCTTCTTCTTCTTCTTCTTCTTCTTCTTCTTCTTCTTCTTCTTCTTCTTCTTCTTCTTCTTCTTCTTCTTCTTCTTCTTCTTCTTCTTCTTCTTCTTCGCAGGAATACCTACAACTGCATCAGTAAAAGCAGCTCATCCATCTCAAAAAGGTCTTTGCAGTTGCTTGTACTGATGCAGTTCTAGGTATTCCTTTCCTAAGCATGCATATGTTGTGTGTGTGGGGGGGTGTTAAGTCCAATTGAGTTGCTTCTGACTTATGGCAACCCTATGAATGGATGATCTCCCTAATGTCCTATTGCTAACAGCCTTGCTTGGGTCTTGCAAACCGAGGGTCCTCGTGGCTTCCTTTATCGAGTCAGTCCACCTCATGTTGTGTCTCCCTCTTTTCCTGCTGCCTTCAACTTTTCCTAGCATTATTGTCTGTTCCAGTGATTCCTGTCTGCTCATAAAGTGACCAAAGTATGATAGCCTCAGTTTAGTTACTTTAGCTTCTAGGGAGAGTTCAGGCTTGATTTGATCAAAAACCCATGAACTTGTCTTTTTGGCGGTCCTCGGTATGCGTAAAGCTCTCCTCCAACACCACATTTCAAATGAATCAACTTTCTTCCTGTCCGCTTTCTTCATTGTCCAACATTCACACCAATACATAATAATGGGGAGTACGATGGTATGAACTATCTTGCTCTCGGTCACCACTGACACATCCTTACATTTAGGGGTCTTCTGTATTCGGCCATGTGAAATCTTAATGGCTGGTGCAAGCTAAGACACCAGGCATCCAAAACTGAAAACTAGCCCTTTAAACTGAGCCCAGAAACCAACTGTAAGCCATCAAAGTTGTCCAGCCACTGCTTAAAATAATAGAATCACAGAGTTGGAAGGGGCCATACAGGCCATCTAGTCCAACCCCCTGCTCAATGCAGGATCAGCCTAGAGCATCCCTGACGAGTGTTTGTCCAGCCACTCTTATCAGCAGTTGGGCAACCAGACTGTGACCAGCTAGGCAGTGCCATATGCAGGGCATTAGAGTAACCCAGTCTGGAAGTCTCCCAAGGCACATGTAACTGTGGCCAAGTCAGATTTCACTAGAAGTCATCACAGCTAATACATCAGTTTCTAGAACATCCAGGACCAGTTCTGGGTCCAACAAATTATTGGAACTGCAAAGTTGGGTCTTCAGGTAGCGTATACCACTAGCATAGGCTGAACCCCACATCCTGGGTCAACATCCAGCCAGCAAGAAATTAAGCTTCAGTTTTTCACTCTCATCCATCTCCACATTGATTCGTGGCAGCATTTATCTTTCTTTCTTTAACAATGCACTGGCTCAGTGGTTTGGGACAGAACATTCTTAACAAATACCATGTTCTGTTTCCATACCTGTATAGAAACCACTGCTGCCAGAAATTTAGCCATAGCCAGAGTAGTACCAGGATCAGTATCCGTGAGCATGAAAATGAGGGAAACACTGGAGACTATCACCAGCCATATCCACAGATTTCTCAAAGGGGACTAACAGCATTGAACCAAATCCACAGCCTTCCCAGGATCAGATAGAAAAGAGAGGCAGAGGTGAGTGTCATCTACAGATGGATGACATCCACTCCTGATAACTTCCTCCGGTGGTTTCACATAGATGTTAACTAGCATAGGAACAACTTTGATCCTTGTGGGAACCCCAAAGGCAATTGTGGTTGTGGGGGGAGCGGTCTACAAACATTGCTTCTAGACATTGTTCTTGGAGAAGGATCAGAACCTTAAAAAGGCACTAAATTGTAACTTAGATTTGTACATTCACCACTGTTGGTCTAGGAGTAATTCTTGCTGTTTCGTTGTCCCTGCTTCTTTGAGAAAAGGGTATTTTTTTGGGGGGGGGTGAATCATGTCAACTGTTTGGGCCATTTCTCCATTCTAGAGATTATCCAGGGCTTCAAGAGTACCACCTGCTACACCAACTGGGGGGACGGACGGATGGACACCAATGAAGTCAGGGATCCATCTGGATACATCATTCTTCCGGACAAAACCCTCATTCCAGTGAGCATGTCAAAAGCTTACAGGCAATAATCCAGCCATGATAAAGGAACTGTTGAGTGTTTGTTCTCCTCCTGTTTTCTTTTGGGTCTTTCAGTGGCCTTTGCTGGTTGAAATTTTCTCACTCCTTGGGATGGTATTTAAGGAGACAACGGGACTAGGCTATGGGCTGGCACACTTCATAGTCACCTATCTCCTGCTCTTCAAAATGCACTTGGTAATACACTTCTCCTGAAGGGCGAATGAGAGGAGTTGGGATTAGGAGCACATAGGTGGTGGGAAAGAGAGAGAGACATTTCACCTGCACTTGTATGTTTTAAAACAAATATTGCTTCACACTCTGCACTGGTTTTTCATGGCTTTTGGGCAACACCGTAGCATGACTAATAAAAAAATCAAAACACTTGCATTAAAAGTCCTCTGTGTGTATATAACGTTTTATTTTTATGATCACCTGAACATACTGTGATTCTAAATGTGTTTTACGAATCCCCATTTCTCCCTGCCATTACAGCAGGCCCTGTTACTCAGCAGCTGCTTTTGTAAGGTAATAACTTTCCCGAGTAATTCCACCTTTCCACATGGTTTTTGGGCTGCTTTATGGCCCTTTTCTCCCCATTTCTATGCCATTTATTGATCTATGTTACCATCTGGAAAGTAGGACTTAAGTGCTACAACTATATATATATATATATAGTTTCTGTCAATCATGAAAGTTGGCAAGTTGCTCTATGTTGGTGCTGGTTAAATTAATTTTTCCTCAGGCAGCTGTGCGCTCTGTGCTCTTCCCCATTCATTTTTTCCCTGTCTTTTTTGTGTACCTTGCACGAGCCTTCTGGGCTATCTATTTATTTATATCCCGCCTTTTTGTCCAGTGGTAACCCAAAGTGGCTTACATCATTCTTCTCTATTTTCTCCTCACAACAACCCTGTGAGGTAGGTAAGGCTGAGAACATGTGACTGTAAGTAAGCTTCCATAGAAGAGTGAGAATTTGAACCTGGATCTCCCAGGTTCTAGTCCAACACTCCAGCCATTATACTATGCTTGCTCTTCAGCTTTTGAATTCTATTTGTTGCCTGAAGCGACAACATAAATTCAGATAAGATCTTTGAATCCTGAAAGTTTCAAGGTACTTTATGGTAGTGCTAGTAACAGAGAGCATTTCAGAGGGCAGCTTTTAAACATTCTTGAGTGAGTATAAGAAAAAATGTGCACACAAGATAGGAGTTTCCATGTGCACATGGCGCTCCTGCACAAATGGAGCTTCCCCACTGGCTTTGATAGAGGCAGCAGATTATGTGCTCCTTTGAAGTGAACAGGGGAGCTGTTGCAAGCACTCCTGTGCCGGTAAAGAGTCACTGGAATTTGGGGGGGCTTGCCTTCACATTTGTTTAACAGCCATTAAAGCTAAAAACATGTTCTAAAAATGAAATCAGCTCTGTTCATCAACTCATGCCCGTTATGCGCACGTGCTTCATTCATGCAGCCATGATTCAGAGGATCTATCCGGTGAGCGTGTGGCATCACATTACTTCTTTAAGCTGGTGGTAAATAACTGTCTCTTTATTGCTTGAAGAATATGGTCAGTGCTTAGCTTTTCAAAGTGTGTTTACCAGCAGGATGTCTGAAGCCATTTTCCTCCTTGCCCAAGGGAAAAAAACCCGAGTTAGCTGCTTTTTGCTTTGCTGTTGCAACATCTGAGATGAGCGTTCCATTCTGTATCGAGGTGCCGGACAATGAAGCACATACCTAAATTCAAAACAAACATTTTAGGTGCCAACACCACACCAAGCTTGCCGACTGAGCTCTTCCAATCAAATCCAGCTCATGTGCCCTATTATAGATTTGTATGCTTCTCCTCTGCCCAGTTCCAAGCCCTCTTGTTGCTTGGGCCAATTTTATGGACCACCCTACAAGAGTAGTGAGGAGGGTGTTATCTTTACCAACTTTCAGTACAAGGAATACGTCAGACGGCATTCTGTTAGGACCTGAAGTTAGAATTTGGGGGGATAGTTTTTCAATGGGCCATGTGTTTGAGACCAGTTGTATGGTTGTTTATTTGCAGATTTTAATGTATCTTGCCCTCTGGCATGTTAGTTGTCTTAAGTCTGGTGAGAAAGGTGGAGTATATGTGTTTTTATTCCAGGTGTGTGCACTAGGAAGCTACTCCTATGAAACCCAGGGGTCATTTCCTGCAGGAGCACACAGGAGCGGAGCTCCGGCAGTAAAGAGCCCAGGGGGCGGGCACATGCAACAAGCCCCACTCCCCACCCCCTGCTCCCAGCAGCCCTCAGTCAGAGCAAGAAGCAGCCAGGTAAGTTGCAGAGCCCCCCCCCCGGGCCCCTGGTCCAAAACAGTCTAGTGGCACCTTTAAGACCAAGTTTTATATTCAGGTACAAGCTCTCCCTCCTCTGTGAGGACAGATCTGCACGTTCGTCCCCCCACCAATAGCTAGCAATCCAAAACAGTCCAGTGGAGCCTGAGCGGTGGGTGTTGCTTTCTGACACACTTCCGGTGATGTCAGGGTGTGTGGCAGATGCAAATAGGTTATGCTAATGAGCTCCTGCACCTCTTTTTCTACAAAATGACCCCTGATTGAAACCTACCTAATATTGTTTCCCCATCCAGTATACTGAAGTTGCCCAGACTTCAAGACTGCTTTAACACTTGCACAGTAGCCTAGAGCTGGCCTTCCAGTGGGTTAGATAAGAATGAAGACTAGCAGAAGCGGCTAACTCCAGTTGTCCATTGCAGATCCCTGAATCCTGAGGCCTAGGCAGGAGGAATGTGGTGGAGGAGGGATGTGAAGGCAGGCAAGATTTGAGCACAAAACTGATTATACCAGAATAGTTCCTAGTTGGGAGACTAGGCTGTGATATCCAGGTTAGTTAGTCTCAGTAGGGGCACCTCTGTTCTGTACTTACCTCCAAACAACGTTACCATGTACATTTTTAGTATATAAGGAAAGTAGATGGGCACAGCAAACGGCAAGGGCAGTTTGATGGAGTAAGTGCCAGAAGTTTCAAAGTGAGGCAGTGACTCATATATAGCAAATGCTGAGGAGAAAAATAAATGAGTAGTAAATGACACACTTTTAAAACTGCCAGAGTTATTAACCGTAGACCTCTACTTACGGTGAAACACTGTCATGCGCAGCAGTGATTCCTAGTGTGGTGACCAAGGGTAACATGATGCACACCAGTAGGTTTCCTGTCATCTCTTCAACAATGAATCTTTCCCCTAAATAGCCAGTACTGGCTTTCATCCATGTTATTGAAAGTAGGAACCCAGGGAATACCCATTCAGAAACAGCTGCCTCCATCTTAGGAAGGTGTTTGGCTTACAACCAGTGTTCCCTCTAAGCTGAGTTAGTGTGAGCTAGCTCACACTAACTCAGCTTAGAGGGAACATTGCTTACAACCTTCCAAAAGTTTATGTCTGGCCCTTGGACTCCATTGCAGCCATTCTGTCATTGCCCACTCCAGCAGCCATTTTGTGGAGGTGTCCACTCCTGGTTAACATTCCAGAACTGCCCACAGACTCAACAAGATTAGGAACCCCTTGCTGTATAGCATCCCACAGTATGAGGTGCACGCATAATTAAGACAGACAAGGTGCTCTTTGTTAATTGGCCATTCTCTGTAGGCATAAGGGGGGGAGCTTTGTATTTACATAGTTCTGTTGGTCAAGTATAATGAAAAAGCAGCTAAAATTTCAACTGTAAATAGAAAAGTTGATTTAGCAATGCAGAATGGTTTACCTCTTTGGGTAGACTGTGGAATAACTGTAAAATGTTTCGCCTATCAAATAGCTATGTATTTGATACAAGTACCCTTTCATCTGCAGTCATTATAGGCTCAAGAATAGCAAGGCTGCAACCCTGTTTACACTTACTTGGGAGTAAAGCTCAATGAATTTGATGAGCTATGCCTCTGAATCAGGGTTGCTCACTCCTGGATGGGAAGTTCTTGGAGATTTGGGGAGGGATCCTGGGAGGCCGGAGTTTGGGGAGGGGTGGGAGATACCATACAGTTCAGCCTGGGGATCAGCTGTAATTCTGGGAGAAATCTAGGCACCACCTGGAGATTGGCAACTCTACTTTGAGGGAGGAGCCATGGCTTAGTGGCAGAGCATCTGCTCAGTATGCAGAAGGTCCCAGGTTCAATCCCTGGCATCTCCAGTTTAAAAGTATCTTGCAGTATGTGATGTAAGAGACCCCTGCCTGAGATCCCGGAGAGCTGCTGCCAATCTGAGTAGACAATACTGATATTAATGGGCCAAGGCAGATTAATTAAACAGCATGGGAATGGGCTGTAAGACTTACATGGTGGTTTGTAGGGCCTGGGAATTTTAAAAAATTACTAGAAAGCCCTTTAAACAAAATTGTAAAATAGCTGAACTATAAAGATTTAGACACCATTTTAAAATAGTCATCGTAATCAGATTTGTAGATCTTTTTTACCTTCAGCCAGCACTGATAATGGATATAAAAGAATCCACAGCACATAATTTAGTTGTGTTAATCCTTGGAAGTGAATTCCTATTACTGCTAACATGCAGTAAGTATATCTAGAAAATAAAAGAGAGGAAGCTGTGAGATGTTGCTTTGAAAGTCAGTCAAGCTGAGCTTTGTTTGATCATGTACACTGAAAGCTTTTCCAGAATCTAGATGCTGGGCAAGAATGCTGGCTACTGCTGGCACACCAAAGACATCTTATTTCCCCAGGAGTCTAGAGTACAAGGTTATTTAGATTCTTGCGATTGTCAGGTTTGCACCCGGTTCGTTTAACTTGGTTGACAAGTAAATTGCAGGAACTTGGAGATACCAGTTTGCTCACATTCTTCTTTGGCTGACCATTAACACTCTCTCAGTGCAAATCTTGGTGTCTACAGAGACTAAAGCAAACAGATTAATCACCATCATTTCTCAGTTCCACAGATTCTTTTCAGACTTTCTTGTTTTCATTCGTAAAATTTCATAAAAGAACAGAAGTGGACCACATATCGCGGTAGGCAAAAAGATAGTGAATGTTAATAGGCAAGGTAAAGGTAAAGGTTCCCTTGCTTGAAAGCCAGTCGAATCCTAGGGTTGCAGTGCTCATCTCTGTTTCAAAGCCGAAGAGCCAGCGCTGTCCGAAGATGTTTCCGTGGTCATGTGGCCGGCATGACTAAACACCAAGGCGCATGGAACGCTGTTACCTTCCCACCGAAGTGGTACCTATTTATCTACTTGCAATTTCTTGCTTTCGAATTGCTAGGTTGGCAGGAACTGGAACTAGAGACGGGAGCTCACTCCGTCATGCGGCACTCGGGTCTCGAACTGCTGAACTACCGACCTTCCACAGCCTGCAGCTCAGCATCTTAACCACTTGAGCCACCTCTGCTTTCTCAATTCTTGATCTTTTTAAAGAGAAAGCTCTCTTGTCAACAGGCTAGGAAAAGGATACCCAACAATTTCTGTGTTCTGGGACCAATCCAATGAGCTAAAGCCCACAGGCATGACTGGGAGTAAAGTTCTCAGTAAGGAGCCTGCAATGTCGCTTTCAGGTCCCCACTGGGGAGAAAGGCAGAGGCTGTAAATGAAGTAGATAAGTACAATGCACACTTGCTCACATGGACTTGGGGGTGGATCCAAGGAAAACATAACATACCGTAGCTAGAGCTTGTGTGCGGTAGGTTAGAGAAAGAGGCCCAAATTCACCCAGTGACCAAGAATATGAACCCTAATTCTCCACAATCCTAGTGTGACGCTCTGTCCACTATACTGCAATGTCTGTAACAAAGTTTGCACTAGGAAGCTGTTATATTCACGGAGAGCTGATTTCTGTAATGTATTAAATGTATTACGTGAATCGCCTAATTCACCTCCTATGTTAAGCTTGAGCCGAACAAAGGCTCCTCAGGACTCAATTCCTATTGGTCGCTCTTCAACAGCGACCAATCAGAACTGCTACAGTTCCCTGCGAGGGAAAGACTCTCATTGGTCCTTATCCGCACAACCTCATTGGTTGTTTATTGTAAATAGGCGTGGCTACGTTAGCCCGGGATTGTTTAAAAGGAGCATAGCTCCCAATGTTATCCTGTTCTGGTTATGAATGCGTTTAAGTGCTTGTTCGTTACTTCAATAAAGCTGAATCACTTTGCTGAAATCACTCTCCGGATCTTTGTTAGCGGCGATCCAACAATTCCCACAAGCTTTCCATGCCAATTGATCTCTATTGTCATCACAGCATACCACTTGGGGAACATTTTGAATGGCAGAACTATTCTATTTATGATATAATCTTTTAAAAAGAAAGAAACACAAAGTTAGAAACAGATATTTTCTTTTACTTAAAGAGGAGAGGATACAATCAAAGTAACTCAGTTTTTTACCTGACCACATCAAGGAAGCTCCAGAGAAAAAATAAGAGGCACACCACAAATTTCCCTTGAACCTCTTCTTGACTGGCAATCACAACAAATAAGATTATGATTCTTTCTGTAATCTGGAAAGAAAGAACAGTGATGGTAGGTTTCTGCCCACACAGCCTGTTTCTGATCTGTGTATCAGAAAAGCTGCCAAGAGACAGACTTTTGTAAATTAGGCTGAGGCATGGTTCATAGAGTAGAAGCAAAGTAACAGTTGGAAGATGTTAGGCTGTTCTGAGGTAGTCTTTTTAGAAGGGAGGGGAAATCTGGACATATCTCCGCCAGCAATATATCATCCAAGCTGAACTTCTGTTTCCCTTCCTATTTGCGGGTATTTATTTAAGTCCTAGTCATGGCCAGAGACGTGAACCTAAAATATACATGAACACATGGATACCAATCCCATTCAATACTGATTAAGTAATCTTTAAACTGAAGGAATTGACAGAAGTGTTTGCAGATACTCCCTGCCCCCAAGACAAAAAATGGATCAATTCCATAACCACAGGCTTCAGTCAGAAAGTTTTATGGTGAAGAGGCTTCAAAACACACAGTGTGGGGTAAAGATCATGGTATGTTAACTTTAAACAGCAAACAATATGTTCAAAGGTACTAGGGTTGCCAGGTCTGGGTTGGAAAATACTTGGAGACTTTGGGGGTGGATCCAGGAGAGGGTGGGGTTTGGGGAGGGGCCTCAGCATGCTACAATGCCATAGAGTCCACCCTTCAAAGCAGACATTTTCTCCAGGGGAGCTGACCTCTGTCAGCTGGAGATCAGTTGTAAAAGCAGGAGATCCCCAGGCCCCACCTGGAGGCTGGCAGCCCTAAAAGGTACTGATGTGTTTAAAAATTGAATTGGATTCTGAGTGCCGGAGGCCCAACTGGACATTGAGGCCCTATTCTAGTATGAGCATTGAAGCCCTTTCAAAAGGAAAAGGTCATACTGGTCTAATATACCACTATATAACTAACTGATTATTAAATTTTGAAAGCCTAAAACTACAAACTCATTAGTCGCAGGAACACTGTTTCATCCTTCTATCTGGTATGTAACAAGCACTAGTTGTAAGCACAGTTTGTCCCAAGCACTGGGAGAAGCTTCTACATGGAGGAAACATTGACAGTAATAAGTGAAACTGGGTCATTCTGGATTTCCTTGTTTAAATTTCCTTGTTCCGTTTAACCTGAAAAGAGGTTCTGTTGGTTTAATAGGAAGGAAAGAGGGAGGCATCTAGACAGCCTAAATGTTGGTTTACCTGAGGCATTAAATGTAGGATTACCATAGGTCTTGAAGAGCTGGTCATCCTGAACACTTTGGGAAGGTACAAACATCAAAATATTCCATCCTACAAATAGGGCTGCCAGCCTCCAGGTGGGGCCTGGAGATCTCCTGGAATTACAGCTGATCCCCAGACTACAGAGATCCGTTCCCCTGGAGAAAAATGGCTGCTTTGGAGGGTTGTGACATTATACCCTACTTGAGGTTCCTTCCTTTCCCAAACCCTGTCCTCCCCAGGTTCCACTCCCAAATATCCAGGAATCTCTTAGCCTGGAGTTGGCAAGCCAACATTCCTTATTGCTAAGGTTGCCATTCCCGGGTTCAGAAATACCTGGAGATTTTGGGGGTGGAGCCTGAGGAGGGGCAGGGTTTGGGGAGGGACTTCAATGGGGTATAGAATCCACCTTCATTTTCTCCAGGTGAACTGATCTCCATCACTCAGAGATCAGTAGTAGTCCCATGAGATCTTCAGCTACCACCTGGAGTCTGGCAAGCCTATCTTGTTGCACCATCTCTGTGTTATGAAAGAATGAAGGAGCGAAACTCCTGATTAGTCAAGAGCTCTTCACTCTAACCTCTCTGATGTATACTTTGGTCATGGAAAAATTGTAATGGGGTCGGGGCATCTTGTCTTGTGAGCAAAACTCTCATAAATTGAGCGGACGATTTTTGCTTCATCAATTATGATTGATTATTGTTTCCTCTGGGAGTCTGCATGCAGTTTTCAGAATGAAAACACCAAATACCCCATAATCTCTTTATTCAAATCTAAGTTTCTTAGCCCCCTCTTTTACACACACCAAAAGTCTGAAATTGGAAGCGTGTACAGTCATTGAAAAGATATAAACAAAAAAGGTGTCATTGTGCCTTCATGCTCCAGTTCTTCAAGATCAAAGTGGAATTTCCTCTCTTGTATACGGCATCCACCCGACTGGTAGACAACAGTTCACGTTCTATAAGACTACTTTGTGGTTTGAACACAGTAAATAAAACAGAAGGAGCTTAACCTATTTATGACTAAATATTCATCCCACGTGTAAATCACTCCAGATCATCTGATCTCTCATACACACTGTGGTTCTGCTTCAGACAGAGAGAAAAATTCTTCCCTCTCTCTCTCTGACTCTTGAGGTGAAAAATGAAATTGAGACAGTGTGAAATCCACACAGACTCATTTTTAAATACAGAAAGTGCTTCAGAATAGAAAGGACACCCCCTACACCAAATCAGAGAGCATCAGGGCATATCCAGACATTGTGATGCTTGAAGAAGAAAATCCAAACAGGATCATCCCCCCACAGTAACAAATACAATTAAGTGACTGATATTTGTGCCCCTGTCATGACTCCCAGTCAACCTAGAGAAAATGCCGTGTTCCTTTAATAGTAGCAACCCTGGGTTTTCTTGGTGGTCTCCCATGCAAGTACCAAGTAGGGTTGATTTGTGTGATTTGTCATGTCGGTGGATCTAAATGCTTGAGACGTACTTCATCTCCTGGGCTCCAGATAGGGGCCTCTGAATAAAACCAGCCAAGCCAGGGTGCTGTACTTGTGTTCATTGCTACATATTGGCCAGGGGAGGGGAGGTTCAGATCACGGCCCAGGTGTGGAAGTTTAACCTTTCCCACTTGTGCCATTTTCTCAACCTCAAAAATCCCACCGGAGCAGTTTGAAAAAAACATAATGAATATCAATATGTTTCCCCTAGTGCACTAGGTACACGTCTGATGATTCCTGAAGCTCCGGGGAATCATTGCTGGGGAGAAGAATTAATCCCTCCATATCACCGTGAGTCAAGAGTCTGTTCCCCTTCAGCTACTATTTAGCAATCAAAATATCCTGGAGATCTCACTAGTATCCCATCCAGTTTGGTATTTAGTTGCTGTGACATTATTTAGGTTCTCTATGAGTAATGAAACTCAGGTAGGGGTCCCTAAATCCCGCTCATATGCAAGAGGAAAGAAGGAAAGCGAAAGGCAAAGGTGAAAAGGAAAGATTTACCTAACTGAATGCAGACTTCCAGAGAACAGCAAGGAGAGATAAGGAGGCCTTCCTGAATGAACAATGCAAAGTAATAGAGGAAAACAATAGAATGGGAAGGACTAGAGATCTCTTCAAGAAAATTGGAGAAATCAAGGGAGCGTTCCATGCAAAGCTGGCCATGATAAAGGACAAAAACGGTAGGGACCTAACAGAAGCAGAAGAGATTAGGAAAAGATGGCAAGAATACACAGAAGAACTATACAAGAAAGACCTCAATGTCCTTGACAAACACGACGGTATAATCACTGACCTTGAGCCAGACATCCTGGAATGTGAAGTTAAATGGGCCTTAGAAAGCATTACTAACAACAAAGCTAGTGGAGGTGATGGTATTCCAGCTGAACTATTCAAAGTCTTAGAAGATGATGCTGTTAAAGTGCTGCACTCAATTTGCCAGCAAATTTGGAAAACGCAACAGTGGCCACAGGATTGGAAAAGGTCAGTATACATTCCAATCCCAAAGAAGGGCAATGCCAAGGAATGTTCAAACTATCGCACAATTGCACTCATATCACACGCTAGCAAGGTCATGCTCAAGATCCTACAAGCTAGGCTTCAACAGTACATGGATAGAGAACTGCCAGAAGTACAAGCTGGGTTTCGAAGAGGTAGAGGAACGAGAGATCATATTGCCAACATTCGCTGGATTATGGAGAAAGCAAGAGAGTACCAGAAAAATATCTACTTCTGCTTCATTGACTATGCTAAAGCCTTTGACTGTGTGGATCACAACAAACTATGGCAGGTCCTTAAAGAGATGGGAGTACCAGACCACCTCACATGTCTCTTGAGAAACCTGTATAAGGGCCAAGAAGCGACAGTTAGAACCGGATATGGAACAACTGATTGGTTTAGCATAGGAAAAGGAGTACGACAAGGATGTATATTGTCGCCTTGCTTATTTAATATATATGCAGAGTACATCATGCGAAATGCTGGCCTGGATGAATCACAAGCGGGAATTAAGATTGCTGGGGAAAAGATCAACAACCTCAGATATGCAGACGATACCACTCTAATGGCAGAAAGTGAAGAGGACCTAAAGAGCCTCTTGCTCAGGGTAAAAGAGGAGAGCGCAAAAGTGGGGCTTGAAGCTCAACATAAAAAAACTAAGATCATGGCATCCGGCCCCATCACTCCTTGGCAAATAGAAGGAGAAGTCATGGAAGTAGTGACAGACTTCACGTTCCTGGGAGCCCAGATCACCGCAGTCTGTGACAGCAGCCATGAAATTAAAAGATGCCTGCTCCTTGGGAGGAAAGCGATGGCGCACCTAAACAGTAGAGACATCACCCTGCCAACAAAAGTCCGCATGGTCAAAGCAATGGCATTCCCAGTAGTCATGTATGGCTGCGAGAGTTGGACTATAAGGAAGGCTGAGCGCCGAAGAATAGATTCTTTTGAACTATGGTGCTGGAGAAGACTCTTGAGAGTCCCTTGGACTGCAAGAAGATCAAATCAGTCAATCCTAAAAGAAATCAACCCTGACTGTTCCCTGGAAGGCCAGATAATGAAACTGAAGCTCAAACACTTTGGCCACCAAATGAGAAGGGAGCACTCACTGGAGAAGACCCTGATGCTGGGAAAGATTGAAGGTCAAAGAAGACGGGGACGGCAAAGGATGAGATGGTTAGACAGTGTCATCGATGCAACGAACATGAAATTCAGCCAACTTCAGAGGATGGCGGAAAACAGGAGGGCCTGGTGAGGTCTTGTCCATGGTGTCGCAAAGAGTCGGACTCGACTGTGTGACTGAACAACAACAAATTGATTTCAGTGTATGCAACACTCCACTGAATAGAGGGAAACCTATTTACTTTTCTTAGCTACATTTTCTCCATACTTTGGGCTAAACATCCATCCTTCACATCTGTTCCTCATAAAAACAAAGATCATGAAGGATAAACAGTGGAGATTGAGAACTGTATTTTTTTTAATCCTATCCTTCGTAACAAGGAGCTCAGGGCAGCATGCACAGCTTTTCCCTCCTCCGTTTTATCCTCATAACAACCCTGTGAGATAGGTTGGGCTGAGAATGGATGACTGGCCCATGGATGACATGTGACCTCCACACGCATCTGGTGTTTATACATGTTGGGAGAGACTGAACGTCACAGCAGAATGAGAGAAGCAGATGTGCCAATAGGTTGTGTCTACATTCTTACCACATGTACATAGCATCTGAAGCCTGTCTAGAAACCAGTCTTGATCGTTTGTCTTGTCCCGAACTGGACAGCCCAGGCTAGCCTGATCTCATCAGATCCTGGAAGCTGAGCAGGGCTGACCCTGGCTAGTAATTGAAAGGGAGACCTCCAAGGAATACCAGGGTCATTACGCAGAGGCGGGCAATGGCAAGCCACCTCTGAACATCCCTTGCATTCAAGCCCCACTAGGGGTCACCATGCTGACTTGATGGGGAAAAATGGGGGGGGGGAGAATGAAGTGTCCTTTTGATAATTTGTCCCAAAGTCTATGATGCTGAGAAATCATTAGATGGTCATCTGTTTAGGCAAAATTTCTTCTTCTTCATGATAGGAAGGATTGTAAAGGCTGACTTGCAATGCTTAGCCTTCTTACCAGGCCTCGGTTCCTGCCGGAGCGCACCAGAGCACCGCTCCGCCAGTCAGGAGCCCAGGGGGTGGGCACATAAGCCCCGCCCCCTGCTCCCACCAGCCATCAGTTGGGACACAGTGGGGGGGCGAAACATTCCCCCGCCTCCCTGAGCCCCAGGGTGGGGGCCTTGGACTCGTAGGGGCAAATTCCACCTCTCCCATGAGAGGTCAATCTGGCTCTCCCAGCTCTACTTTGGGGCTCCTTAAAAAGTTATGGCCACCGCTGCTGTTCTCGGCAGCAGCTGCAATGCCCAAGGGGGGTGGGGGGTGGGGCGAAACGTTCTCCTGCCTCCCTGAGCCCCGAGGTTGTGGCCTTGGACTTGTAGGGGCAAATTCCACCTCTCGCATGAGGGGTCATTCTGGCTCCCCCAGCTCTCCTTAGGGGCTCTTAAAAAATTTATGGCTGCTGCTGCTGTTCTCACCAGCAGCTGCAACGGCCGCGGGGGGGGGGGGGGAAATGCTCCTTGGACTCCTAGGGGCAAATTCCACCTTGCCGCTCAGACATCACACTCGGGAGGTCATTCCGGTACGCGAGAGGTCATTCTGGCTCCCCCAGCTCTTGATAGGAGCTCTTTAAAAAGTTATGGCCACCGCCGCTGTTCTCGGCGGCAGCTCCGACGCCTACGCGGGGGGGGGGGCGCAAAATGTTTCCTTGCCTCCCTGAGTACCGGGGTGGTGGCCTTCAACTCGTAGGGGCAAATTCCCCCTCTTACGTCCCCCCCCCGCGCGGGTGTCACAGCTGCCGCCAAGAACAGCAGTGTTGCCGCTCGGACATCACATGCGAGAGGTCATTCTGGCTCCCCCAGCTCTCGATAGGAGCTCTTTAAAAAGTTATGGCCGTCGCTGCTGTTCTCGTCGGCAGCTGCAACGCTCCCGCGGGGGGGAGGGGAGGGGCGAAACATTCCCTTGCCTCCCTGAGCCCCGGGGTGGTGGCCTTGGACTCATAGGGGCAAATTCCACCTCTTGCATGTGATGGCTGCTTGCAGAGGTCATTCTGGCTCCCCCAGCTCTCGATAGGAGCTCTTTAAAAAGTTATGGCCGCCGCTATTCTCGAACCGAATGCACATCCCTCCAGCAGGCAGCTTACTCGGGCTCTCTGCAGCCACGGGGATCCTGAGCAAACCAAGGGAAGGTGGCGGAGCAGCTGGAGACATTGAGCCTCAGCTCCACAAGTAATGAGCACTCGAGCCCCACCCCCAGCAGCCCTCAGGCCGGAACACCTGGAGCAATCTTGGGAGGTGGATTGGCAAAAAGCAAAACCAAAAGCACAGGCACTCGAGAGAACTCCAGGAATGGAGCCGGTCCCTCTTCCACAGCCCAAAATGCGACCCACGAACCCTGAGCTTGCTTTTTCTCATTTGCGAGTCTGGCCTCCGCACTCCTTTAATGAGGCAGCCCTGAAGCTTGGGGCGGCGGGAGTTTCTTTGCACACAGCTTGCGTGGCTGGCTGAGTGCCTCTTCTGTTTGCTCACCTCTCACCTCTGCACCTCATCTTCTGCCAGGCATGGAGGAGCCCAGCTCGCCCAGGCTTCTTGCCTCCTGCTGCCTTGGCCCTCTGGTGCATGGGTGAGTCCCCAAAGTTTGACTCTTCCTCTACAAGTCTCTGGTGCTGGAGGTATTCTCCTCCTTCCCTCCTGCCTGCTATGGCTGCATAATTGTGAGAGATTTCTTAACATAGTGTTCCTGCCAGGGAAGCTGGGGACCCTGCCCATGAGTCTCCATTTCATCCTCACAACAACCCTGTGGGGTAGGTTAGGTAGAGAAGGGGATATTTGGCCCGGGGTCACTCAGCCAGCAGAGTGAGAATACAAACCTGGGTCTCCCCACATCAATCTGCAACTCTGACCACTGTGCAGTGCTGCCTCTACTGATCTGTAATGTTCCAGAGGTGTTGTAATGTAATACTCAGTTTCTCAAACGAGTGTATGCCTGTCTGTTGGTCCACTTAGGAGTCTTGATCCTGGTTGTGTGGTGGGCTAGTTGTGGCAAATGGTAGGGAAGCTCAGTATTTCTGTATACAGTTGTAGGGGCTTTATTGCAATGTGCTATGGCCTGATATTATGTTCTTATTCCAGTGTGGGGTGTGTGGGGGGCAATGGAAGCTGAGTGATAGGGTCTCTCCAAGTGATTGCCAGAAGTGAGATGCGTCCTGGGCTTGTATCTTACAGATAATCTTACAAATGCATTTCTATCATGCTTTCAACTTTAAAAGGATCATAATGCTGATTGTGTGAACTTAGGCAAATCACGAGAGGTAGAGCAGGAAGGGTTGCATCAGTGCTTAGTTCTTGTGGCCCTTTCTTACACGCCCAGGGAAATGCTGATCGCCACTTTGGGGCCAGGAAGCAATTTTTCTCCAGGCCAGTTTGGCCCCCAGTGATCCTGGAGGTTTTTTTTTTTTTAATCATATTCTGAGCGTGGAACAGGGGTCACTGGGGTGTGTGGGGGGTATTGGTGAATTTCCGGCATTGTGCAGGGGGTTGGACTAGATGACCCTGGAGGTCCCTTCCCACTGTATGAGTCTATGATTCTATAATTCACCCAGGCTGGCTGTGGGCATGCCAGCACCTCTGTCAGCAGAAGCGCCTGAGATCCTCTCCCTCCCCTTTGCCCAACTTGGAGGCGAAGGGAAGGGAGAGGGGGGAAAGAATGGATCCCAGGTGCTTCTGCCTGTCAGAGGGGCTGGTGCACACTTCCGGTGATGTCAGGGGGTGTGGCATATGCTAATAAGTTATGCTAATGAGCTCCTGCAGCTCTTTTTCTACGAAATGATCCCTGCTTCTTACCTGATGAGTACCATACCACATTATGACTTGCGTGTATGAAAGAGTGATCACATTCACATGTTTAGCTGTGAAGTTCCACAGGCTGAGCAGGTATTTATGAGCCAGCTCTAAAAATTATATCACAAAGAAGGGGATTGTTTGATTCAGTCATAAAAAACCACTGTGTAATTAGAAAAACAAATAAACCTGACTGAAGTTCCAGATGCTGCATACCTGTAAAAGCCTTGGGAAAAACCGATCTTTTTCAATGCCAAGAAATACATGCAAGAGCTCCAGTATAGACAATGACTGGCAAATACGCATCACGAGTCCAATAGAATAGAAAGTATCTGCCACGGAATCTTTAAGCACATAGGGGGGAAAAGAAGAAGGAAAAAGAAGTATTTAGAACTGTCATCTCTTTACAATTCATGCTTCCCCCACAGGAAGTGAGTACTGTTCCAGTTTTCTGCAGGCTAACTTTTTTCAAGGATTTCCTGTGATGCTGCAAGTTTGGCCAGAAGGCAAAGATTAAATTCTGAACATATCCCATGCACATTTTGCAGTGCAATCCTAAACAGAGTTACATCCTTCTAAGTCTGTTGAAGTCAGTGGGCTTAGAAGGGTGCCACTCTCCATAGGACTGCATTGTTAGCAACCCAGCTGTCTCTAGCAGCAAAGAATGTTATGCAAGAAACAGACGGAACAACATTTTTGAAGGAAAATGAATCTAGATGGTGACATATCTGTCTCTATGATAGCACGTGGAGGTTTGAGTTTGCTGATAGTGTAGAAACTCCACATGGGGGTAATCTGGAGGCACATTTATCCTAGATGTACTGACTAAAACAGCAGCAACCCCTAGGCTAAGATGGTGACCAATCCAATACAGAGGAATATTCCACTTGGAATTTTGCATGGCTTGGCTTCTTCCTTGTTGTCAGGTCATGGATACAACATGGCAGCCAGTTTTGCAGCTACATGTGAGATGCATGATTTGGGCCATATTTGAACATGGTTCTAGAACTAACCGGGGGGGGGGCATTATTATGGTACTATCATCAGGGGACATTTCGTAGAAAAAGAGCTAGGGGAACTCATTAGCATAACTCATTAGCATATGCCACACCCCCTGACATCACCGGAAGTGTGTCATGAGGCCACACCCCCTGACATCACCGGAAGTATGTCATAAGGCTACACACCCCGCCCCCAACGGTCCTGGCTGCCACCGGCGGCCTTACAGCTCCACTGCCGAGCCCCATGAGGGGCCCGGCGGTGGACCTGCAAGGCTGGCGGGAGTGCGAGGAAGCCCCGTGAAGGCCCTCCCTGGCCCCAGGCAGGCAGGGGTGGGGAGAGGCAGGGAGGAAGCAACTTACCCTCCCTCTTCTCCTGCCTCCTCCTGGCTGAATGAGGGCCGGAAGCTGGGCGGCCGGAAGCAGGAGGCGGGGCTTCGTCATGTGCCCCTCCCCCCGTACCTCACCCGGGGGAACTGCGATCCCCTGCAATCCCCCCCGAAATGACCTCTGACTATCATACTGCAAAATGTTTTTAAGTTCTCAATGTTTATCTTTTATGGAAGAGGACTGGAAACTGTTAAAATTTGAATCCCTCAAGTAGCTCTTTGCTGATGGAAAATCTCCAACACTAGTCCAGCAGTATGGCTCCAATCCAACTGAAGTTATCTATAATTAAATGCCATTGCTTTTAAATGGGATGTACTTCTAAGGCCATTGAGTTCAGTGGACTTAGAAGGGTGTAATTCTGCTTAGGAGTGATCTGTTAGGAATGGCAAAATTTAATAAAAACTAATGTGGATCAGGATTTACCATCTTTTCTGCTTGATTCCCCTTCCTCATTACAGTTCAAAAGTGCATAAAGTGCTATTGGAGCCTGGCGCCAGCAGCTGGGGTTACTTGCATGTAACAAGGAGTGACCACAGGATTCCTAGAAGGAAAGAATACTCTTTCTGTATAGACCATCAGATCTGCCCCCATATTACACATCTGCTCATGACAAATGACTGCTTCTACTACACAAAAACTGGTAACCATCTGAAAAAAATGGCAGAGGTCAAAACTGCATGCCTTGACCTGGCTAGCCCTAGCTAGACTGATCTCATCAGGTCTCAGAAGCTAAGCAGGGTTGACCCTGGTTGGTACTTGGATAGGAGACCACCAAAGAAGTCCAGGGTCACTACACAGAGGCAGGCAATGGGAAGCTAGCTCTAAATGTCTCTTGCCTTGAAAACCCCACAGGATTGCTGTAAGTTGACTGCAACTGTGTGTGTTGGGGGCAGTACATGATGAGAAAGGCTTTACATGAGTGGATCCTAGTTTGTATTTCAGTTCACCTTTCTCTGGAAGCTGCCACCACAGACAGAGTTGCTGGCTCCCCAACTTTGTTGATGTTTTGTTAGATGGTCGTGTACCTACATGAACAATTCCATGGAGAAATCTGACAGCGTGAGTTAACTATAGATTGAAAATTAGAATAAGAATGTCCCCGTATTCAATTTTATACTTGCATTGTAATGGAATAAATAGGACATTATAGTCATGATGGTTGTTTCAGGCAGAATGGAGAGCTGGTTTTCTCTCTAGGCTTTGGTGCAGCCTGATAGTTGATGGGGACTGTAGATGCCCACTGGCTACTGAAATGTTCTCATTCCCATCTTCCAGGGGTCCATCTTAAAACCAGTTAGCTAAATCTGGAGGACCAGCAAGAGGCCTTGGTTTGGACAGCAGTTTTGAAGTTTGGCTGGGATTCTGGAAAGCAGACCTGATATTACAGCACGTTGTCTGTGTGCTTGCCATATGGGCCTTCTCAACTTGTAAATAACAAGATTAACATGATGGTTAAAGATACTGTACTTACATAAGGGGGTGTTTGTGTGTGGCACCACATACAGTCTGATGTGGATTTTTAGACCATCCCAGTCTCTCATCTATGGAAAGTTCTGTGAGAGATCTATCAAATTTAAAATGTCTCAAATCAGCCTTTTCCCCTGTCCTATAGTTTAAAATGGACCTTACATGAAAAGCAGTGACATGAAATAGGCCTACCTTCCCCAAAGGACAAGAACCTCATGATCATATTGGTAAACGTCCAGGAATGACCACAGAACTGGATCAAGTAATAGCTGAACATGTAGTAGGTGTCCATTGCAACAGCTGTAGAGGCAAGAACGAAGGATTCAGTACCAAAACCAGGGGTCATTTCGTAGAAAAAGAGGTGCAAGAGCTCATTAACATAACTCATTAGCATAACTTATTTGCATATGCCACAACCCCTGACATCACCAGAAGTGTGTCAGAAGGCAACACCCACTGCAACTTACCTGACTGCTTCTTGCTCCTCATGGCCCAGGGCTGCTGGGAGCAGGGGGCGGGGCTTCTTGCATGTGCCCACCCCTTGGGCGCTTTACTGCCGGTGCTCCACTCCTGTGCACTCCTGCAGGAAATGACCCCTGACCAAAACTATAGTCACAAGAGTTCACTGTGCAGATATTCCTCATGCCGTGAACTGAGTAGATAAATTGCTTGCTATGATGGGCAAACAAAGTAAGCACGGTGCTAAAATAACAGATAAGAAATGTTTCTATTTACTTGGAGATGTTGCTGATAAAAAAGACACGTATCGTTGGTGATTCTAGAACTCATCTCCTGATTCACCCGATACTTGTTAGTATCTCCTGATTCCCACCATGATGAGAGGAAGATGAGTGATGTGGGACGCTGTGGTTCTTTTTACAAATATCCTTCTCTTTTCTTGTTCTCGTGCAAAACAGCTGTGAGCTTTGGGGCTTTCTTTTTGCTGATGTGTTAAACATGTGGGTAAAAATAGCTGCTGTTATCTGTGCTTTTGCATTAGTGGAGTGAGAGACAGCAGGCTAAAGAAATAAGCCTCAAAACCAATGTGCACAGCTCCCCCCTAGCTGGTTGTTAGAAGTCTAACAAACTGCAATTTTCCTAATGTTCCCTCTAAGCTATGGAGTCTTGTGAGCAAAAATTCTACTTTGTGAGCTACTGGCATTAAAGTTGTAAGCGAGCAATTTGGTTACTGCATAAACTAGTTTGCTCAGGAGCCCTCCTTCCTAAGACAAAAATGTGTGAGCCAGAGGCTCAAAAACTGTGAGCTAGCTCACACTAACTCAGCTTAGAGGGATCACTGCTTTCCACCCATCCTTCTTAACACTTGAAGCTGCGAGTGACGTTCCATGTTCATCCAGTTGAGCAGAATCTGCTGTGAACGTTGTGTTCCCTCCCTCCCCCCTCAAGATCAAAGGCCTGCTCTTGCATACATTCGAGATTATATTATTTTAAGAGCAAGTACTGCCGTTGCTTCCTTTTTAAAAAAAGTACAGCAATGTTATAACCATATTCAGACCGATATTCGTTTGTGAGGGGCACAATATCCCTCCCCTTTCTTTAAGCAAAGGGTTGGTTTTCATTAAGGGATCTGTGTGACAAGTTAGTGCTCGTCCAATCCCGGTAGAAATTAATTGAGAGTCAGGAGGGAGTAATATGGGGAAATATTCATTAACAGATCTGTGTGAAACTCTGCTGATTTTTCGTTGCAAACCATTGATCAACAAACCTGAGGAACCAGCATTGCCAACCTCCAAATGGTGGCTGGAGATCTCCTAGGATTATACTTGATCTCCAGGATGACAGAGATCAGTTCACCTGGAGAAAATGGATGCTTTGGAAGATGGACTATATGACATTATACTCCACTGAAGTCCTTTCCCTTCCCAAACCCCGCCCTCCTCAGGCTCCGCCCCCAAAATCTCCAGGTATTTCCCAACCTGGACTGGAGGTAGCAACCCTACAACAAACAGTTCTGGGGAACTCAAAAGTTTGCTCCCTGTATTGCAAGGCCTATGCACTTTTGTGGAGAAACCCGGGCCATTTTGTTTTCCCCCCAGCAACCCTTTCTACAAGCCACAAACACTTAGGAGCAACTGTCAGTCACTACACAGGAAAGCCAATCACCTGGAAAGCCAATCAGGGATGACAAAGGGAACACTGGTTGGCCTTCCCTACCTCACATGGCTAGGAGGATAAAATGATATCAATCAGTCAATTTTTATCAGTCTGCCAAGAGGACTCTGAAGACCAACACGAACGGTGCTATCCAGTTCTTCTGAAATTTGCCACCTTGGTGAGTTTTCCTTATCTCAGACCAAGACAAGAGATGAGACAATTATTTACTGAAACCAGAAAGAGGGTGTTTCCTTTCTCTGTGAAAGTGCTTTTAAAAAAATCTTCAAGTACACTAGGCAGGTGTCTCCACCAAACCAGCCACCCGGCAATAAGAGGCAGAAAAGATTCCAGCCCAAAGAGCAGCTTGTTCCCTGCCTTTCAGAGCTTCTGGCCTTACCTTTGCTTAGAGGTTCCTGCTTCATCTGCTGAAGGGAACTGGATCCTTCAGGCATTGCCTGTATCTCCGCCTCACCCTTGCAAGAGCTTGGCGGAGAGCTGGGAGGTTCCCCCTCCTCCTTTCCTTCCCTTCCTCTCCACCACGTCATGGAGAGCAGTCTGATATTGCAAAAAAAAAAAGGGTGAGCACTTCCTAAACAGAAGAGAACTCAGCTGCAAACGCTTTCAGCTTTCTCCAGCTTCTGAAGCGACAACAGGTTTTAGGTTCCAAGCTGCACTCCTGTGGTGCTGCTTGCAAGGAGCGGATACCAGTTTAGATGCCTTGTGAAATGCCAGCCTAAGAGATGTACAATCCCATGGAAAGGCTGCAGTTTAAAAGCAGGCTCTTTCAAATGAACAGCTTATAGCATTACACAAGTACAACAGGCCTCGTCCAGGTGATGATTTTTGCACAATAATAGCAGCACCAGCAACGCACACTCTCGTGTGAGGAGAGTGTGGTGTGGTTAGATCAGGAATGGGGAAACCAGGGTTCAGATCCCCACTCTGCCTCTGAGCTCACTGAGTGACCTTGGGCCAGTCCCTCTCAGTCTAACCCTATCTCACAACACTGTGAGGAGAGGAAAGACATGTATGTTGTCTGTAGGGTGCCAACTCTGGGTTGGGAGATACCTGGAGATTTTGGGGTTGGTCTCTGGGGAGGAAGGAGTTTGGGAGGAACAGGACCTCGGTGGGGTGTAAAGCCATAGAGGCCACCCTCCAAAGCATCCATTTTCTCTGGGAGAACTGATCTCTGTAGCCGGGAGATCAGTTCTAATTCCATGAGATTGCCAGGCCACTCCTTGAGGTTGGCAACCCTAGTTGCTCTAGTCTCCTTATGGGAAGGGGGAAGAGTGGACATTGAATGAATAAACACTTTCCCGAATTGCTTTAAACATTTTATCTCAGTAATCCTTCTATCCAGCCTGGGGACTGGCTGATCTGCATTATGGATGGTGGACTGAGATTGAAGGAAGATAGGTTTTCTAAAGGGACCTTAAAAATTCGTGGCTAAAATGAGATTTGAACAGGGAGCAATGGATGGCAGTTTAGACTGCAACAGGGGTGGTGGTTTAATACCGGCATACCTAAGGGACCACCTTTCCCCCATATGCTCCCCAGAGAGCACTGTCTCTCCCAGCAGTTTCATATAGATGTTGAGTAGAATAGGGGACAGAACAAAACCTTGCACCATTTCACAGACAAACTCCTAAGGAATACGTTTACTAATATATTTATACCCTACTTTCTCCCCAATGAGAGAAGAGTTTACAAGAGTCTCCCTTCCTCCCTTTAGTCCTTACCAGGGCTATTTTTGGGCAGGAACGCACAGGAACGGAGTTCCGGCTGGCTTCAGAGCTGGCCACACCCACTACAGCCAAAACCTCCGCATGCGTGGCTACAGAGGGAAGGCCTGGAGAGTGACCCCCTGACGACTCTGAGGTGGGTGGGCCAGGGCCCCCCCTGGAAGGATCGGGGAGGCATTTAAATGCCTCCCCATGCCTTCCCCAGCCTGTCCAAGGGCCAGCTTGTCCAGGCAAGCCAAGGGAAGCCACGGGGGTGTGGCCTAGCATGCTAATGAGATGCACTGTCAGGGGTGTGACCTAATATGCTAACGAGTTTCTGCTGTTGGGTGTGGCCCATTATGCTAATGAGTTCCTGCTGGGCTTTTTCTACAAAAGAAGCCCTGCTTATAGCCACCACCCTGTGAGACGGGTCCTTAGATTAAGACAGTTCAACAGGCCCAAAGTGTGCTTCCATAGCAGAGGGAGGGTTCAGAGCTGGGTCTCCCAGATCCCAGGGCAATACTCTAACCACTACACCACACTGACTTTGTATTACCATACAAACAGGGCCGCTAACCTCCAGGTAGGGGCTGGAGATCTCCTGGAATCACAACTGATCTCCGGACTACAGAAAGTCTGCTTTGGAGGGTGGACTCTGTGGCATTATGCTCTGCTGAGGCCCCTCCCCTCCCCCAACCCCCGCCCTCCCCAGGCTCCAGATTACCATATATAATATAAAATATTATATAAATGTAATATTATATAAAAACATAACAGCCATTTCAGATGGTTAGTGTAGTGCATGGACAACCAAATCCAGGGTTTGTGGGGGCATGGTCTTGTGTTCAGCCATCTTCCCTCCACACAGTCCTGTCCTCAAGCAGATGATTATGCTGAGAAAGCAAAGTGAAGGGGGAGGGGTACAAGGGTACACTAAGCACTGACCTCTATGACAGCACCCTTTAAATTGCTGCCATAGTGCCATAATGCAAGGTAAACCTGGGTGAGACAGTTCACAGGATGTTTTGCCAGACGCAGGGGTCGTTTTGTAGAAAAAGAGCTAGGGAACTCATTAGCATAACTCATTAGTATATGCCACACCCCCTGACATCACCGGAAGTGTGTCATAAGGCCACACCCCCTGACATCACCGGAAGTGTGTCATAAGGCCACACACCCCGTCCCCAACCGCCGCCGGCCTTGCAGCTCCACT
>NW_015164226.1:301876-348052 GCF_001447785.1 Gekko japonicus
CCCGCGAAGGCCCTCCCTGGCCCCAGGCAGGCAGGCAGGGGTGGGGAGAGGCAGGGAGGAAGCAACTTATCCTCCCTCTTCTCCTGCCTTCTCCTGGCTGAATGAGGGCCGGAAGCTGGGCGGCCGGAAGCAGGGGGCGGGGCTTCATCATGTGCCCCACCCCCCCGTACCTCACCCGGGGGAACTGCGATCCCCCGCGATCCCCCCCGAAATGACCTCCGTGCCAGAGGATCGAGCAGGCAGGGGTGGGGAGAGGCAGGGAGGAAGCAACTTACCCTCCCTCTTCTCCTGCCTCCTCCTGGCTGAATGAGGGCCGGAAGCTGGGCGGCCGGAAGCAGGGGGCGGGGCTTCATCATGTGCCCCACCCCCCTGTACCTCACCCGGGGGAACTGCGATTCCCCGTCATCCCCCCGAAATGACCTCTGTGCCAGAGGATCGTGAGCTGTGATCCCCTGGCTGACAAAGGTAGCATTCCAACCAACTCCAAACATTCTTGATAACTGGGTGGTTCCAGTGTGGGAATGATTTCTGCAAAGCAGTGAGCATGGTGCTGTGCTTAGAGTATTGGACAAGGATCTGGGAGACCCGGGTTCGATTCCCCACTCTGCCTTGGAAGCTTGCTAGGTAACCTTGGACCAGACACACCCTCTCAGCCTAACCTACCTTTTGGTAATTGAGAGGATAACATGGAGGAGAGGTGAACAATATAAGCTCCCTTGAGTCTCTGTTGTGGAGAAAGGTGGGGTAAAAATGAAGGAAATTGATTAGTAATAGAACAGTCAAGGAGTTGGGCGAAAAGGTATTGTCCTCGATGCATCAGCCCCATCTACACTAAATGTCCACTGATACCCCTTTCCTGGGAAATTCTCTGTTGGGTAAAACCAATATTAGGGGGAAATTCCCTTTCTGGTCCACATCTCTTTCAGTGAAAGAAGGTTTTTAAAATAATTCCCTGCAACAAAATATATGCATAGCAACATGTAGGTATGAGGTAGGATGTGCAGGTTAGTGTGTCACATCTACTTTTGTGGAGAATTCTGGTGCAACAAAATGTTATCTTCTATGTTCTTTCATTTACCTCACTTTTATCTGGCATGTCAAGCAGTTTGCGGCCAGGCTGGTGGCTGGTGTCTCAAAGTGGGACCACATCCAGCCTTTGCTGAAAGCACTGCACTGGCTGCCTGTAGCATTCCGGATCCACTTCAAAGTGCTGGTGTTTACCTTTAAAGCCCTACATGGCCAGGGTCCGGCATACCTGAGGGACCGCCTTTCCCAATATAGGCCCCAAAGAGCACTTCTGTCGGGGTCTCAACATCGCCTCGTGACCCCAGGCCCAAAAGAGGCCAGGCTTGCTGCCACAAGGGCCAGGTCCTTTTCGGTGGCGACTCCTATCTGGTGGAATGAGCTCCTGGAGGAGATCAGGACCCTGCGGGACCTATTACAGTTCCGCAGGGCCTGTAAGACGGAGCTCTTCCGCCAGGCTTTTGAATAGGAGCCGCTGCCGCCGCCTCCACTACCACCAACTGGGGCTGGCAAAGCATTCTGCCGGCCATCGAACATCAGGGCCACAACATCCCCCTTGTCTGATTTGAAGGGGATGTGCAATAGGAGTGAGTGGTCAATCGCGTTGGATCCGGGTATAGCCCATTGTACTAACTGTTTTAAAGTGTTTTAATTGTATTTTATTGCACTGTTGTGCCTTGTCTTTGGTATATGGTGCATTGCACCTACATATTGTAAGCCGCCCTGAGCCCACGTGCGGGGAGGGCGGGGTATAAATGAAATTAAATAAATAAATAAACTAGAGAACCTTCAGTGTGTCCAAAATACACAGGAATTAATCTTCAAAAATTCTACAATGCATAATATACAGATTTACAAGTAATTTGGGCATAGTTTATGACCTCTCTGTATTAATGTAAGAATGACTGTTATTGTAAATATTTTGTTATATTGTAGTCCTCTTCTGAAGAAGATAACCGAAACAGGGGACTTATCTAGAATCCTTGTCCTGAACTTTTGGACTGCTGGGCTTTTGGACTGTATATTATGCATTGTACACTTTTTAAGATTAATTCCTATGTATTTTAAACACGTTGAAGGTTCTCAAGTTTGATCTTGAATTAGTTTCTATAGGAAATTAATTAAAATAAAAAGTAAAGGTAAAGGTTCCCTTGCTCGAAAGCCAGTCGAGTCCGACTCTAGGGTTGCGGTGTTCATCTCCATTTCAAAGCCGAAGAGCCAGTACTGTCCGAAGACATTTCCGTGGTCATGTGGCCGGCATGACTAAACACCAAGGCGCACTGAATGCTGTTAACCTTCCCACTGAAGTGGTACCTATTTATCTACTTGCAATTTCTTGCTTTCGAACTGCTAGGTTGGCAGGAGAATTAATAATATACATTACTACAGTTCTTATATTTTGGTAATACTTTATTTAGCATTGGTTCTGTCACTCCCATCAGTCTGTGGGCAGTGACTTCTTATTGTGGAAGGGAGCAAAAACACACTGGGATTTTATGAGAGAGCCTGTGATCTAGGGAATCCCAGAAGCATTATTGTCACTCAAAAAGCACCATCCTGACTCCAACAGAGCAAAGAGGCCAGGAGGCCATATTAATTGGGCGTATCTCACAGAGGCAAGGAGGATTGTTCTGACTGATGATACAGGACTGAATTACACACCAACTGGGATGCACTGCTTGCTTCAGATCATGGTCCACCATGACCGCCTTGGTGCCTGCAGGATCTTCAAAGCCACGGAAAGAAGAGTGGAGGGAGTTACGCCACAGGATTCCTTCTCCCCATTAAGTGCTTCACTCTAGAGCAGAGTAAACTCTGTCCTCTTTTGCTTGAATCTGGGTCCTCTTTGAAAAGTCAGTGGGGAGGCCACACCCCTGCAGCAGCAGTTCCCGAATTCCCGTGAGACCTGGAAGCCTCACAGGAGATCAGGAGAGGCCTTGACTTTGTTGCTAGGGTTTCCAGATCTCCCCGGCCACAGGTCAGGGATGGGGGCATAGGGCTGCCAGCTCCAGGTTAGGAAACTCCTGGAAATTTGGAGGTGGAGCATGGGAAAGACAGGGACCTCGGTGGGATACAGTGCCATGGAGTCCACCCTCCAAAGCATCAATCTTCTCCATGGGAACTGATTTCTGTAGTCTGGAGATGAGCTGTAATTCCGGGAGATCCCCAGGCACCACATGGCGCCCCCACTTGTTGCCAGATTGGGAACCCTTGGCCAGCGACCTGCTGGGCTGCCCACCTCCTGCTGGCCAGCCTGGATGTCAAGGCATGGCCCTGCTTACCCCAAGCTTCACCCCACTGCACCAGTATCTATATGGGTGCCGTTTGGATGGCCTCATGCTGGATACTGTTGGGGTGCTGGGGTTGTCCCTGGGTCCCTACACTGGCTAGGTGAAACTGGGTGGGACCCCAGTTCTGGGCACCCAGTTTTTTTATATTTGTCCATCTGAAGTTCAGTTTAAGGAAAAATTCAGTTTGGAATTCCATTGTATGCATTCATGTTTATTTATAGAAATACGACTGTGAAGCCATTCAAGGAGTGATATATAAATACCAAGTATAAAAATTATAGATATGAAATAAATATTTTAACAAAATATAAATAATTTTTAAAGGCAGTGACATATTTATAGTACTGCAACAAAATAAATAGTAACATTTTCAAGTATCCAGTTTAAAACTGACTAAAATCAAGTCTAAAGAGCGTTTCCATCCAAATACGTTATTCCCAACATAACTGGCCAATTTTCTGCTTGTGTTCAGTTGACTGATGTGGGTTCAAGTTCAGCATCTTTTACGGACAGACTTTGGCCATTCTCTTGAAAATGCATCTTGGGACGGAGTGTATCTTGCTCCTGCAAGAATGCTCGTCAGACTTCAGAGAATGAAGGTCCTTTCTTTATCCCTCTAGCCAGCAAGTCATTTCTGAAGCACATCTGCCTCAGATTTCAGACAGCTTGCAGGAGGTCCTTTTCTCAGTCCAGCATCACTTGATATATTGTTCTTTATTTCTAATTGAGTCATTTCTGCAAACATACAAACTTCAGTGGCTTTCCATCTCTCCGTTTTCTGTGTCTTGCTGTGATCACGCAACTCCAAGTCTCCTTGGAAACTTGCTGGTATTTGAATAGGAAAGAGTAATTCCAGAATGTATGCAGATGACTGGAATGTTGCTGATTGGTTGGCAGTGCAAACTTCAAAAGGGTGGGGTTTTTTCCTTGAGACGTTTTTGTTATAAGCAGCAATGGGCAAGCAGAGGATTTCAGTGTGATAAAATTCCACATGGAGCTGAAAGGGTAGATGGGAGCACCGGCTGGAAGGGAACACAAAAGGGAGAAAAGGTCACAATACTGTCAATTTGCATCATATAATAAAATGCTCCCCCCCCCCCAGATGACTCAACCCTTTAAAGATGAAATCTCTTTTCAGTCATGGTCCTATAAAGGATACAATGTTTGTACTGAGGTTATATCTGGCAAACTTTTGTGCCTTTAAATTAAATGGGGATCTCAGTCACATATCCCCTTGAAATCAAGAAGACTTTAGAAAGTGTCTGTATGGCTGGCCACTGCTGCCTCTAATACTGTGCTGTATGGACTTTTGCCTCATCCAGCAAGGTGATCCTTGCATTGTTAAGAGAAGACTCTCCTGTTTCCCCTGCATAAGGTCACGTTTCAGCTGTAGCATTGCCACCCCATGTCCAGTAATGTTGGAAGCTTTGCCAGAATAAGCTAGTTTTAACATAAATGGTGCACAAGAAGTCCATAGAGTTTCTGTACCCCCTTTCGCCTTTTCACCTTCTCCCCCAACTGCAGTAGCAAGAGAGACTTTAAAGTTGCTCCAAGCAGGCTAGGGAAGAGGGTGAGCATAAGGACCAGTAAAAGAATGGCAGAGCAGAGGCACAGCTGCTGCACTGTGTCTTGCAAACACTACAGAAAACATCAGCTCTCTAGGTGTCTAGCTCACAGTCCTTCTAACAAGGCAAGCTGGTAAAGAAGTGAGAGAGCCGGGATTGCAAAAAAGGGGTGGTTTCTTGGACACCGAGGATAAAAGGAACTGCATTACAAATCCAAAGAACACGCTTGGCAAAGCCTGACTCTTGTTGCATGTCTGTTGCAATCACAGAGGTGGCAAAATGGGACCTTTGGCTGACTGGAGGCCTGGGGTCCACGCAAGAGTTCTCTTTAGCAAAATCTGGTCCTTGAGGTCAAACACAGCACAAATGATTTGTGGAGGCACCAACACACCAGTCTGTAGGGCAAATATGATGACCCTAGCTAGTTTTATCTCATGAGATCTTGGAAGCTAAACAGGATCAGCCCTAGTTAGTACTTGGATGGGAGACCACCAAGGAAGTCCAGGTTTGGAAAGCAATGGCAAGCCACTTCAGAATGTCTCTTGCCTTGAAAACCCCATAAGGAGTCACCATGAGTTGGTTGGGAGTCCAGTGTTCCCTCTAAGCTGAGTTAGTGTGAGCCAGCTCACAGTTTTTGAGCCTTCATCTCACACATTTTTGTCTCCGCTCAGGAAGGAGGGCTCCAGAGCAAACTAAGTTATGCAACAGCCGAATTGCTCACTCACAACTTTAATGCTAGTAGCTCACAAAGTAGAATTTTTGCTCACAAGACTCCACAGCTTAGAGGGAACATTGGTTGGGACTTGATATTACTTTTCACAACCCCGTGTGATACGGGACATCCATAAGTGGATCTCCAGCAGAAAGATGTTTGCAGATGTCGAGCAGGGGAGTGGATCCTTTCACCAGATATTTCCCCAATAGATATTTGTGGTCCAAAGCTGCTGTTAGTCACAAGTGGGGAAAGACAGGAGTAATAAATTGCTCATCTTTTCTTCCTTTGCCATTAACCTTTGGCCTTGGGCAGGATTTCTCTCAGGTAAACAGTAAAAAGGAGAGGGTTAAATCATGTGAACCATATTTAGGTTCTGCTGTGCTTTGAAACCTTCTAATAAATATTGGGGATTCAGTTGCCCTCTCACATAATGCACAGTTAAAAATGTCCCAAGCAATGTTTTGATTTGGGCAATACATTCAAGAATCCCCCCCCCCAGTAGAATGAGAATATGTCACATTATTTTAAAACATGGCGTGGTTTTAGGAGTTTCAAGGTCATTTTTGATCACCATTACTAATCCATACAATTTAGTCTTTAATATCAAGACTGCTAAATGGCTAAAAAGAGTATCATTCAACAGCACACTATACAGTATGCGTATCTTTGGGGGTTCTATATCTGAGATGATGTAGTTCAGAAGACAGCCCCTTGACTTACCTTCAATTTTAAAACCTGTTCAAAAGTTTATCGAGACTGACAAAGAAGAGCTTCCATATTTCCAGTCGCACAACACTCCAGGCACAAAGGCAGTACTGCTGGCCCTCCAGGAATGTTTGGATTTGTCTGAAGTATCTTAGCAGATTCAGGTTTAAATCTCGCTCTTTCAGTGTTGCCACCTCCCCAGTCTCTGTAGTAGAACAGTTCTTCCACTGATTACTTTGCTGGTAAAGGGCATTTTGCAAAAGTGCTACGGTTCTTGGATCCCATCCAGCTTGAGTGAAGTTGTGCTCAAAGATCTTCAGGATCTTTTCAAGGATCATCTTCACAGCCACACTTTTACCCTCTTTGCTGGCTCTGAGGATTTTTTCCTCAGGAAAGCTAAAGGTTGGTCTTTTGTACAGGCACTCTTGAGGAAGCTGCTGTCCTCCTATGGCTTCCATGCGCTTTCGGACCTCTGGGTTGTTCACTCGCAATTGGTTCTCTGCAGTTTTGTTGCAGTCTAGAGCCAGGATTTCCAAGGTCAGCAGAAGCAGGAGACAAAGTCCCTGGAGGCTAAGAGTGGCCATGGTAGGTCTTCTTTGAACTGAACAAAGCAGATGAGAGAATGGACCTCCTTCAAGGTCTCCAGAAGATGTTCTTGGTGCTTTGGAGCCATGTCTTCTGAATTTTTATACCCAGCTGCAAGAAACTCTCCAGTCCTTACATCACTTTCTGCCTCTCTCTCTCGTTTGCAGTTTTTATTTTCACTTTCCATTTAATTGCATCAGGAACTTTGAGGGTATTTTGCCACCCTCTATGGAATGAAGACGAGTAAATAACTTTATATCGTATTAGTGAGTCAGTTAATATTGTATTAATATGTATGTTATCTATGACTGACACTGCAGTCCTATACAGAGTTACTCCAGCGTAAATCCATTGAAATCAGTGGGTCTAGACTTGATCCCACTTTGCAAAGGATTTCATTGTGAAACATTGCTCTGCGTAGATGGAAATTCCGTAAACATACCTGAGTGTTACTCAGATTTTGTAGTCTGAGGTCACCACTCCCTGCTCTTGCTGGAGGTATGTGGGACCTGTGTCTCTCCTAGACTGGGCCTCGGTGATCACAATGGGGTGTGCGTGTGTGGGTCCTAAGGATCCTTATCTCTACAGCGCATGCCCCCTGTTAGTGTTAATTGGCAAGAATTGGGTTGTTCATCAAAGCTTAGAAGAGGTGGGACCCCCCCCACACGCACATCACTGCTAGTTGAGTGGCAGGGTGATTTGTATTTTGTGTAGCAAGAAAGTTGGCACTGTGTTTAGACACCAGCAGGATAAAGGAGAGGAGCAGACAGGCTCCGGGTCAGATATGAGAAGTGGCAGAGTGAGGAGGCAGCCATTTCTGAGGAGTGGGCTGAAGCACCCAGCAGGTCCGGGATCTCTCTCTGCCTCTGGGGATCTGTTGGGGGTCATTGGGGCACTCTTGGGGGAATCTCTTATTTCCTTCTGTGAAGTGTGCAGGAAGAAGACAGATTAGATTATTTCAGCCTGCTTGTTTAAACCCACAGGCACTGACAGGAAGGTAACCCCCACTCCCATACACTTTCCTCACACAGTGTCCCACCATCCATATTGGGCCCCTCACAGCTGCTTTTCCAGTCATGGACTCTCAGGTCTATTTGTAGTTTGATCCCAAGTATCAATCTGGAATGTGCCACTGGCAGATTAACAATATATAGCTAGTAGAACTGGCAAATCTAATGTACACGCTCTTCATTGTAGGCTTTGCATTTGTAGTACAGCCGTGGAGTACACAAAGATCACTATGTCAGTTGTAAAATGGCCAATATCTGTTTTACTAGCACTGCTTTCAAGATTGTTTAATTGTCATTGGGTCTTAATATGGAACCTCAGGGTGTTAACAGCTTTGCAAGAGTTTATAGCTCTCTTTATTTGGAAAGCAAGCATGGACGGCTTCAAAAGGGAATTAGATAAGCATATGGAGCAGAGGTCCATCAGTGGCTATTAGCCACAAGGTATAGATAGGGACTCTGGGGCAAGTGATGCTCTGTCATCTTGGTGCTTGGGGGGGGGGTCAACAGTGGGAGGGCTTCTAATGTCCTGGCCCCACTGGTGGACCTCCTGATGGCACTGGTATTTCTGGCCACTGTGTGATACAGAGTGTTTGACTGGATGGGCCTTTGGCCTGATCCAACATTGGCGTCTCTTATGTTCTTATGTTCCTCACAGTCTGCCATTCTCAGGTTTCTTGGGTGAGAAGGCATAAGGAACACTGAAGAGTATGTGGCTCATTTAAAATCTGTTTAAGACTGCAATTCTGTTCTCACTTTCATGGTCATGAGTTCCCTTTAGGTGGACCCCTAAGTGGGGCTTACTTCTAGGTAAACTTATTTAGATTGAGCGGTGACAAAGCTTCCTCCAAAGGGGCTGAGAACTGAAATCATTTGAGAGATGCTTTGAGTTTTCTGGAACAGCTCCATGAATGGACAGTGCCTGCCACTCGATGGAAGAAAGAAGGAACAATTTCTTAGTGCAGGGAGACTGGAGTGTGTGAATCTATCCAGTGCTCTGAGCTGAAGCATCATACATACGGCAATGCCTTACATGAAGTCAGAGCACTTGTCCATCAGGGTCAGGGTTGTCTGCTTCAACTGCCAGAGACTCTCCGGGGTTTCAGTTATAGAGGTCTTTCACATCACCTACTATCTGATCCTTTAAATTAGCAATGCTGGGCATTGAGCCCAGGACCTTCTGTATGTAAAGCAGATGCTCTACTGCTGAGCCATGGCACCTTATTTTTCACTGTCTTGTGGAAAAATGCAGAAGGTGTCTGCTGAGACAGGTAAGCATGCCTGAATTGTCCTGCACGGTCAGTTGCAAACAGCTGAGGCTATTGCAATTGTTTCTCGTGTCAAGGAATCCCAGAGAACTTAAGGGAGAAAGTTTGGGTTCGTTTTTTATTCCATGACAGCTGTCATTCTCTGATTTTAGTATTTTTATGTTTTCCACCCTAAGAGATTTTGCATCCTGCTTTTGAGTTATTTGGAAAGCAAGAGACACAGAATCAGTTTCACTTCCTGTGGTTTGATTTGATTTTTACTTGTCATCTAGTCACACAAAGCGAGGTTTTTTTAAAAAAAACAATCTTCTCTCTGCTAGGGAATATTTCAGTCTTAAAAAAAGAAAAGGAAATCACACTTGTCTTGTTGCATGGGGAGGCTGTGCTGTGAGCTGTGGGGCTAACAGGCAGAGTGTGTCAGGAGAGGCTGGCATGGCATTAGTTAGGAGTCGCCAGGTTGTGACCTGGAGATTTGCTGTCTACTCTCAAATCCATCCATGACAGTCCTTTCGTCTTCCTCATTCCCAGTCTGCTGTCTGGCACATCTCAGCTGACAGGAACAAGGAAATTGGGTGGGGGGAAAAGAACGTGCACATAATCTGCCACTCCTTCTTGGGACTGAAGTGTCAAAATATCCCCACAGGAGCTCTAATGTATTTGTTTAGTTTTCAGTGCTTGTGCCTTTGGAGAAGGGAAGAGGGTGATGTCAAGTCGCAGCTGTCAGGTTTCCAAGGGAAGAGATGAGCAGAGGTGGTTTGCCATTGCCTGCCTCTGCATAGCAGCCCTGGACTTCGCTGGTGGTCTCCCATCCAAACACTATAGGCTGACCCTGCTTAGCTTCTGAGAGCTGAGGAGACTGGGCTAGTCTGGGCCATCCAGGCCAGGGTGCAGAGAAGAGGGAGATGGCTGGGTGACTGAGATGCCTGGCTAAGAACATTCAGACTTGGATGTTAGGTAAAGGTAAAGGTTTCCCTTGCTCAAAAGCCAGTCGAATCCAACTCTAGGGTTGCGGTGCTCATCTCCGTTTCAAAGCCAAAGAGCCAGCGCTGTCCAAAGACGTTTCCGTGGTCATGTGGCCGGCATGATGACTAAACACCAAGGCGCACGGAACACTATTTCCTTCCCACTGAAGTGGTCCCTATTTATCTACTTGCAATTTCTTGCTTTGATCTGCTAGGTTGGCAGGAGCTGGAACTAGAGACGGGAGCTCACTCCGTCATGCGGCACCCGGGTCTAGCGTCTTAACCACTTGAGCCACCGCAGCTCCTTGGATGTTAAGGGGGAATTATTTATTTATTTATTACTTGCATTTATATTCCACCCATCCCGCAGGTGGGCTCATTAGAATAAATACATTTTTTAGTTTATAACATTTTAGTTATAAACATTAAAACACGATAAAACATTATAACAATTAAAACAATGGGTACAGCTTGGAACAGCGTCAGTTGACTATAAAGTTCTGGCCCGATGGTACAATGAGTTAAAGGCCAGTTGTCAGTGGTCAGTAGACAGGTGACAGACGGGTGACAGCAACCTCAGGGAGGCCATACAACCAAAGGCCTGGCGGAACAGTTCCGTCTTGCGGGCCCTGCGGAATTGAAGGAGATCCCGCAGCGCCCTGGTTTCAATAGGGAGCATGTTCCACCAGGCTGGGGCCAGGACAGAGGAAGCCCTGGCCCTGGTTGAGGCAAGATGGGCATCCTTTGGGCCAGGGACCATCAGGAGATGTTGATCTTTCGAGCATAACGCTCTTCAAGGCGTATACGGGAAGAGGCGGTCCCCCTTAGATATGTTGGTCCCAGGCCGTATAAGGCTTTGAAGGTCAAAACCAACACCTTGAAGCGAATCCGGTACTCAACTGGCAACCAATGCAGTTGGCGGAGCATGTGCCTAATGTGAGCCCACACAGGCGTTGACATCAGCAGGCGTGCCGCCGCATTCTGCACCAGTTGTAATTTCTGGATCAGCTTCAAGGGTAAGCCTGCGTAGAGCGAGTTGCAGTAATCAAGTCTGGAAGTGACTATTGTATGAGTCACCATCGCTAGGTCTTGGGGGGAACAGATAGGGCTTCAATAGCCTGATCTGCCTAAGATGGAAAAATGCAGATCTGGCAACTGCAGCAACCTGGGCCTCCATGGAGACAGAGGCATCCAGTGTCACTCCCAGATTCCTCACTGTCTGGGCTGGCACCAAAGGCGCCCCCTCCAGTGTTGGGAGCCTAGTGCCCCCATCCAACCCCCCTAGACCCAGGTACTGGACCTCCATCTTCGATGGATTTAACTTCAGCCGACTCAGCCACAACCATCCAACCACAGCATCCAAAGCCAAGTTCATGGGAACGGAAGATGGATGGCTGTCCATTAACAGATAGAGCTGGGTATCATCCGCATACTGATGACAACCCAACCCATAACTCTGGACTAACTGGGCGAGGGGGCACAAATGGATGTTAAATAACATTGGCGAGAGGATCCCCCCCTGTGGCACCCCACATTCCAGTGGGTATTGCGGGGAGACCCTCTCGCCAAGTGGTCTTTAAGTTTAGAGAAGTCATAACCACCAAACTTCATCTTACATCACCACACAGCAACTGCTTGCTCACCATTGTGGTCAGGATTTAAAGAGTGGCTTGGCCAGTAGGTCATCATATACACAATGAAGATCCTCTGTTTTGCATTCCTCACTCAGTGTAGGGCATGGAAGATATTCTGCAACTTAAAACAGCTGAACAAACGATTGAGAAGTGTCACTTCCACAGACCATTTTCAGTTAAAACTAAGTGCTTTCCTCGATATACTCCAAACACATTCTGCTCTCAAAAAGATTGTGAGGCAAAGCACCCTGCCCCCCCAAGGGTTAATGTGAATGGTAATGAGCCCATTCCATCCTGCAGGTGTTACTAGTTGGTCTTTCTGCCTACATAGCCCTTATCACTTTCAAGGCCAGAGCTGGAAATGTGGTAACTAGCTTCTCATGAGAACCTGTGGCCCACATGATGGGAGGGGGGAGGTCAGGAATGGTGAGGTAATTTTTTGGAGGCAGCAAGAATGTGTTCTGACTGGATGTCATCATCACCTAATGCTGCTTGGCCAAAAAACTATAGTTGAGCTAAAAGCCTAGAAAAGGAGGCTAGCCTGGATTCTGATGGACTGAAGGCCTGGACTATGATATGCTTATATTGCAAGAGAAAGCAATGTATAGAACACATGAGCTGTGGTCTTTGACTCTTGGACTTAAGGTTTGTGCCATCTAACAAAGGTCTTGGAAATGTGGTAGATAGTTAAGCTAGTTTTTCTGTTTTCATGCTGTATGATTTCAGAGCATTGTGTTGTCTGTAGAATAAGTCTTTTGTTTTGACAGAAATTAAATAAAACTTTATAAAATTCTAAAATAAATAAATAAATAAATTTTGTTGTTGTTGTTCAGTCGCACAGTCGAGTCCGACTCTTCGCGACCCCATGGACCAGATACCGCCAGGCCTTCCTGTTTTCCGCAGTCCTCTGAAGTTTGCTCAATTTCATGTTCGTTGCATCTATGACACTGGTTACTTGTGTACAACAGCCCTGGGGACTCACCGGGTTCAGCTTTGGACTCCTTGATAAAGATGCAGAATAGGGTTTCCGGCTATTAGAAGGTGACCCTTTTCACAACAAGGAGATCAATAGCATTAACTGCTAAGATCTACTCATCCTGCTGCTGGAAAAGCCATACCTGCCATGACCACCTGGAAAGCTTAACAGGTACCTTAACAGGTACAGTCAGGGGCTTGCGAAGTGGAGCATGGTGGGCACAGCTGCCCATGCTCAGCAACTTGTGCAAAGAAGATCTGTGTTACCAAACCATGTGGCAACCAGGACTTTTGTTCCTGTAAGGTTCTTGTGCAGAGCAGGTAGAAAATCCAGCAGATGAAAGTTTTCCATCATTGTATCTACATACCTGGAAAAGCTGTACCTGATGAACTTCCATTTTTCCTGTCATGATCAGGGCAAAGTTAGCAACAGTTTGCAGTTGGGGCAACTGCAAGAATCTCTTCCTAAACCTTTGAACCAGAGGAGCACTCAAATATTTCCCCCTGCATTAAAAACCAAGTTGGAAAAGTGAAAATATGTATAACTGTTTGAAAACTGTTACTTATATGATCACTATTTCCAGCTGGTTTTTCACACAATACTGCTTTGCTCATACTGGTGTCATTAAAGTTCTTTTTAGTTCATTCATTCATTTTGGCTTTGGAGAGGAAATTTCATTTCCTATTGCTATTTTCAGTTTCTTATCCTCATGATGCGACACGTTGGAATCCCCATCACTTTAAAAGGAGTCCTTTTTTAAATCTGAAAAGTAAACCAGAAACAGTTTACACTGAAATGGAACTAGGAAAAACAATTAAGTAGAAAGGGGAAAAACTAAATGAATTCACTGTGGTAAATCCCCTTTAGAGTACTTCTAGGATGATTTCAGAATGATCAAATGAAATCCAAATTATTGGATCTTTTGAGAAACCCAACAGCCCATAAGTCATATGCAAGCAAATATCATAAACCTAACATCATTATAGTGCACTGAGATCTTCCATTTACTGTCATAGTGTATATATGTGGATCATACATACACTTCAAGAAATACTAATACAATCAGCAGCCAACATGATAAAGCAGCAGTTCTTGTTCTCAACAATGCTGCTAAGTTTGTATGTGCAAGGAATTTTTTGTTTTAATATGGGGGAGCATTCAAACACAGCACCCCCTTTCTGTAGTGCCAAATGGTACAGCCCAGCAGACGATTTACCACCTGAGCCATGGTGCATGCGCGGCAGCTTGGAAACCTTACTGCAGCCACATGGATTGCTTTGCATGGAAGGATAGTTAGCAGTGTCCATGTGTCTGCTTTAATGTCCACTGACACTTCAAAAGTTGTCACAGAAGTTGATGTGCTGGCGATTCAGCTTTATTTGTAGAGTTTGTTCTTTGTAGCTGGCCTTGTTCAGAATTTTTTTTAGGAAGCTGTGTTCACAGAGCAAAAAGAAAAGAGGGCTCTTCCTAGATGCTCACATTTGAATTCGCAGCTTCCCTGTTGCGACACCCCCCCTTGCATGGCCATAAAAGAACTGAGCAGGTCTTAGTGATGTCTTAGGCTCTTTGGGCCTCCCCCCGGCCCCAGCGCTTTGGCGCGGGCCTGGAGGACCCGGCGGTGGGGCTCTTTGGGAGTTAGTATTAGGATTAGAGTTAGGTGTTACAGTTAGTGGTTAGGGTTAGGTTTTAAGGTTGGATTGGGGTTTTAGTTTGGGGTTAGTGTTATAGTTAGGATCGGGTTTATGGTTAGGATTGGGTTAGTGTTAGTGTTAGGATTATTCAGATTGGGGTTTAGGGTTAGAGGATAGGGTTGAGGGCTACGGGTGAGGTTTAGGGTTGGGGTTAGGGTTAGGTTTAATGTTAGGGTTACTGTTTGGATTAGGGTTAGGGATATGATTTAGGGTTAGTTTTAGACATTTGGGTGAGAGTTAGGGTTAGTGTTAGAATTAGAGTTAGGTGTTCAGTGTTACGGTTAGGGGTTTGGGTTAGAGTTAGGGGTTAGGGTTAGGATTCAGGGTTAGGGTTGCAGTTAGGGTTAAAGTTAGGCTTAGGTTATGGTTAGGGTTGGGTTAGGTGTTATGGTAAGGGTTAGGGTTAGGTATGGTGATAGGGTTAAGGGTTAGGTTTGAGGGTTAGGGTTAGTGATAGGGTTAAAGTTAGGATTAGAGTTAGGGGTTAGTGTTATGGTTAGGGTTAAGGATAGAGTTAGGTTAGTGTTAGTGTTCTGATTAAGTGTTACGATAAGCATTAGGGTTAGGGCGGAACAGAAACGGGGGTGACCTCCGTTGCCCTCGGGTGAGCCGGGAGGGGATGGGGCTGCTTAGCCTCTGGGGTGGGGCTTGCTTACACCTTAGTGTTAGGATTATTCAGATTGGGGTTTAGCGTTAGAGGATAGGGTTGTGGGCTACAGGTGAGGTTGAGGGTTGGGGTTAGAGTTAGAGTTAGGTTTAATGTTAGGGTTACTATTTGGATTAGGGTTAGGGATATGATTTAGGGTTAGTTTTAGACATTTGGGTGAGAGTTAGGGTTAGTGTTAGAATTAGAGTTAGGTGTTCAGTGTTACGGTTAGGGGTTTGGGTTAGAGTTAGGGGTTAGGGTTAGGATTCAGGGTTAGGGTTGCAGTTAGGGTTAAAGTTAGGCTTAGGTTATGGTTAGGGTTGGGTTAGGTGTTATGGTAAGGGTTAGGGTTAGGTATGGTGATAGGGTTTATTTATTTATTTGATTTTTATCCCGCCCTCCCGCCGAAGTGACTCAGGGCGGCTTAGGTTAGGTTTGGGTTAGGGTTAGTGATAGGGTTAAAGGATTAGAATTGGGGGTTAGTGTTATGGTTAGGGTTGAGTTAGGTTAGTGTTAGTGTTGGGATTAAGTGTTACGATAAGCGTTAGGGTTAGGGCGGAACAGAAGCGGAGGTGACCTCCGTTGCCCTCGGGCGAACCGGGAGGGGATGGGGCTGCTTGGCCTCTGGGGTGGGGCTTGCTTACACCTTCTCCCGCGGAGTGTCGGTGGGAGGTCAGTCATTCTAGATGGCCCCAAGGGTGGATTCATAACTGGTTTAACACTGATGTGCAGAAGGGTACCTTGAGTTCCTCACATGTGAGCACACCAATGCAATTTGTCTTATGCTCCCCTCTGCATATAAGCTGTCACCCCTTGTTTGTGTGTGTGTGTGTGTTTAGTTCCTTATTATCCTTTACTGTGTTACACATCTAGTGCCAGAAGGTATATTGATGCTATCAAACTTTCCCTCCTTTGTTTTTGTAACTTTCCCTTCTGTGTTTCTCAATAAATGTCATAAACTTGTATGCTATGGGGGTGGGGTAGTGTGATGCGTGCTATTTGCTTATTGGAGAGGGTCTGTCTAGTGTGGCATTAAAAGTGTGGCTCACTTTATGGATAGTCTTATGGCTAACGGCTGAGTCCTAATACTTTGTTGGATTCTGAGCTCATGCTTTCTGGAGTTGAGTAGTTCTGACAGAATCTGGGCTCATTTGAAGAGGAGAAGCTGCACATATATTGACTGTTTAGGTACTGTGCCAATCGGAGGCAAACACTGAAATCCTCAGCAAAGTAATATCCTTCCAAGTCCATTGATGTTTAGAGTTGTTTCAGCTCTCATACATCAAGCAGGCCACATGCTGGATCTTATCTTTGCCTTGGGGAATACGGTGGATCAAACTACCTCTAATGTAGTGCCATGGTCGGACCACCTTGCCCTGAAGGCCCGCCTGGGCATCCCTAACCCTCCCTGTTTAGGTGATCAGTGAATTTATGCTCACCTATGGAGTCTATTGGACCCTTGCAGGTTCCAGGAAGCTCTGCGGGATCCGATTCCCCCTGGCGGCCCATTAGAAGAGCTAGTGGAAGACTGGCAGAACCATCTTTCCAAAGCCATTGACGTGGTTGCTCCCTGGTGCCCTCTTTGCCCTCGTACCAAATTGGCTCTGAGGTATTCCCTGGAGCTAAGGTGGATGAAACAGAAGCGAAGATGGCTAGAGAGAAAGTGGTGAGAGAAAGCCCATGACAAAGCTGCAAGAACATCCTATAGGTCATTTATGAAAACCTATGAGATGGCAGTGAAGACCGCAAAGAAGAATCTCTATGTGACCTCCATTGTGTCTGCAAGCTCTCACCCAGCCCAGTTATTTAGAATAATTTGGTCTTTAACTGGTTTGTCTCAGAGCGTTTCAAACACTAGAGAATTGGCTATAGGCTGTGAAGTGTTTGCAAGCCATTTTGCAGATAAAGTGTTGTCACTCCTCCATGACCTTCCAGCCACATTTGATACAATAAGGGAACTGGAAGCAACTTGGCCATCTTCAGGTCCACTATTGGACCACTTAAGTCTGCTCACACAGGATGAAGTTGAGAGGATCCTGGCTGCTGTAAAGCTCATCATGTGCCTTCTGGACCCCTGCCTGTTGTGGCTGGTTAAAGCCTGTGGAGACAAGGTACGGACCCCCCTGAGGGAGATTATCAATTTGTCCCTATCAATGGAGACCTTCCCAGAGGGAATGAAGGAGGCAGTGGTCCGTCCTCTCCTTAGGAAACCATCTTTGGACCCTACGGTCCTTACTAACTACCACCCGGTATCTAATTTACTATTCCTGGGTAAGGTAGTGAAGAGGGCGGTGGCAACACAGCTCCAGGTTTTCCTGGAGGATGTTAATATCTTGGATCCCTTCCAGTTCAGTTTTCGCCCTGCCCATGGGACAGAGATGGTGTTAGTCACCCTGGTGGAAGACCTCCAGAGACATCTGGATCGAGATGGCTTGGCATTGCTGATACTTCTTGATGTGTTGGCAGCATTCAGTACAGCTGACTGTGATCTGTTGACCCACTGCATTGCCAATGTGGCGATAAGGGGGCTTGCCTTGCAGTGGCTGTCCTCCTTCCTCCAAGGTTGTGGACAGAGGGTGGCGCTTGGGGGAAATTATCTCAGTAACACCCACTGGAATGTGGTGTGCCACAGGGAATGATTCTCTCCCCAGTGTTGTTTAATATCTACATGTGCCCACTCACCCAAATTTTCTGAAGGTTTGGGGTGGGCTGTCAGCAATATAGATGGTTACAACAGAGCAGACTGAAACTGAATCCACTGAAGACAGAGGTCCTGCTCCTGAGTCGTGGGGAACTGGGATTGGGAATTGGGCTCCCAACCTTGGACAGGGTCCCATTGGTGCCAGCATCGAAGGTGAAGAGCCTGGGGGTGTTCCTGGATGCCTCACTAACTATGGAGGCCCAGGTCACCGCCACTGCCAGGTCTGCCTTTTTCCATTAGAGACAGATCAGGCAGTTGGCCCCATATCTCACCCCCCGGGATTTGGCTACAGTGACCCATGAAATGGTCACTTCCAGATTGGATTATTGAAATTCTGTCTATGTGAGGCTGCCTTGACTCTTAAGAACATAAGAACATAAGAGATGCCAATGTTGGATCAGGCCAAAGGCCCATCCAGTCCAACACTCTGTGTCACACAGTGGCCAAAAATACCAGTTGCCATCAGGTCCACCAGTGGGGCCACAACACTAGAAGCCCTTCCACTGTTGACCCCCCCAAGCACCAAGAAAACAGAGCATCACATGCCCCAGAGTCCCTATCTATACCTTGTGGCTAATAGCCACTGATGTACCTCTGCTCCATATGCTTATCTAATTCTCTCTTAAAGCTGTCCATGCTTGTAGCCGCCACCACTTCCTGTGGCAGTGAATTCCATGTGTTAATCACTCTTTGGGTGAAGAAGTACTTCCTTTTATCCATTTGGAGTGGGGACAGACTCTTCTCTAGAAGTTGCAGCTGGTGCAGAACGCAGCAGCATGGGTGTTGACTTTGTTGTCTGTGCGGACGCATATCTACCCTGTGCTGCATGAACTGCACTGGCTGTCTATTGAGGACTGTATCTGTTTCAAGGTGCTGGTGCTTACCTCCAAAGCCTTATATGGCCAGGGGCCTGCATATCAGCAAGAACACCTCTCCCCCCATGAGCCCCAAAGGGCCTTATGATCTGCTAATCAGCATCTCCTGGTGACCCTCGGCCCCAGGGACATCCGTCTTGCCTCGACTAGGGCCAGGGCCAAAAAGGGCCTGGCTCCTACCTGGTGGAATGAGCTCCCATATGAGACCAGGGGACCTTTTACGTTTCCACAGGGCCTGCAAGGCGGAGCTCTTTCACCAGGCTTTTAGTTGAGGCAGTGGGCATTCCCCGCCTTCAGTGGGTCAGATCTTTATTACCATCTGTTGAGGCTCTGACTAGAAACAGGAATCTTGTATTTTCTCTGAGGTACTTTAATTGTTTATCATTGTTTGTATATTATATTTGATGGAACCCGCCCTGAGTCTTCTATGCGGGGAGAGTGGGATAACAAACCTAATAAACAAACAAACCCACTACAGATTTTCTCCAGCCAATTCCTTTATACCAAGCTATAGTGAAAGGCACAAACCCCTTGAAACTGATGCTTCATGGATTTAAGAATCTGTTGTTCATTTTTCAAAGTGTGGTGTTGCTTTGACAGAAACTGAGCTTTTATTTGGAGTGGGGACAGAGATCTGCAAGCTGCTGCAAGAATTTTCATTGATAATGAAGGACTGAAAATTTTAAAATAAATATTAAACTGAGGGATTGGTTTCATATTTGAGACTCAGATACAGCTGACAGAAATTCATGAAACAATTCAGTGGTTTGTGTGCTAACCTAAGATGCTGAACTATTCTTTCATACCTGCTGTTTTCACTAAGTGGCAACTATCTATAACAACTATCTGGCTAGCAGTTCAGCAAGGCACCTTCAGTAGTTTGCTTCAGGATTGAATGAAAATATGCCCCCACCCCCATGGATCAGCTGGGAGATTGTTCTTGGGACCAATGCTCCCTCTAAGCTGTGGAATCTTGTGAGCAAAAATTCTACTTTGCGAGCTACTGGCATTAAAGTTGTGAGTGAGCGCTTTGGCTACTGCATGAATTAGTTTGCTCTGGAGCCATCCTTCCTGAGCTACAACAAAAATTTGTGAGCCGGAGGCTAAAAAGCACTAACTCAGCTTAGAGGGAACACTGCTCGGGACTTCAGTTTTCCTTTCTGCTGCAAATACCGTGCCCCCTTGTGCTGGTGTCTGGAAGCCAAAGGTGCTTTTGACAGTCCTTTAAACACCCTGCTACAAAGGTAAAATGGGACTAAAATCTACCCCAGTGGGTTTCAAGACCCTCAAAGACACCACAATTCAGCTTCAGGAACTGATTGACTTATTTCTGATTGAGTTAAAAGTTTCTGATTGAGTTAAAAGTAAAGGTGTCTCTCTATTTAGGGCTACAGTGTGCCCCGCCCTAACACAGTATCCTAGTAGGCCGAAAAGGGAGGAGTGTTATAATTATTGTACAAAGCTGCTTAAATTGAGAATTGGGCCAGAATTCTCCCTACTCTTTCTTTGGCTGATAGTGCAGTACCTGCTTTCTTATCGGACTCTCCCTTTGTGCTCTCCATTTCACTAATGCACCTGTGTACTATTATTGGGTACTCTCACAAAAAAAAAGCTTCCCTCTCTTAACTTTTTCCTGATGGATGCTCTGGTTTCCTCCCTACATTTCTTTAGGTCCTGCCTGGCACTTCTTGGCATTTCTCCCAGGTTTTTTTCCAGTTTGGTGTAGTGGTTAAGTGCACGGACTCTAGTCTGGGAGAACTGGGTTTGATTCCCCACTCCTCCACTTGCACCTGGCTGGATGACCTTGGGCAAGCCGTAGTTCTGGCACAGCTGTTCTTGAAAAAGGACAGTTTCTATCAGAGCTCTCTCAGCCCCACCTACCTCACAGGGTGTCTGTTGTGGGGAGGGGAAGGGAAAGGAGTTTGTAAGCCACTCTGAGATTCCTTTGGGTAGTGAAGGGCGGGGTATAAATCCAATCTCCTCTTCTTCTTCTTCTCCCTCCAGAGGTTAGAAAGTACCTATTAGGTATTGCCTTTTCCAAGTGGGTCTTATCCAGGGGTCATTTCGTAGAAAAAGTGGTGCAGGAGCTCATCAGCATAACTCATTAGCATAACTTATTTGCATATGCCACACCCACTGATATCACAGTAGTTCAAAAGGCAACCCCCACCCCTCAGGCTCCACTGGACCGTTTTGGATTGCTAGCTATTGGGGGGGGGGGACATGCAGATCTGTCCTCACAGAGGAGGGAGAGCTTGTACCTGAATAAAACTTGGTCTTAAAGGTGCCACTGGACTGTTTTGGACTGGGGGGCTGTGGGGGGGGCTCTGCAGCTTACCTGGCTGCTTCTTGCTCTGACTGAGGGCTGCTGGGAGCAGGGGGTGGGGCTTGTTGCATGTGCCCGCCCTCTGGGCTCATTACTGCCAGAGCTCCGCTCCTGTGCCTGTGCGCTCCTGCAGGAAATGATCCCCGGTCTTATCTCATTGTTTACCCCACGAATTTCCCATGTTTTTCTCCATGTCACATTCACCTTTATCAGCTAACATCATACATCAGGATATTGTTCAAACTTGAGCCAAAGTTCACTCTTGTTTGCATTCCTTCTTTCGCCTTTCTTTTGTGGCCTTGCTTTTGGCACTGTGATGATTCTGCTCTAGTTTTATGAATGCCGCTTCAACTGGTGCCAGTCTACACTCTCCAACAAATGGCTGTATGTACTGGTAGTGAAACCTCCATATTCATTTTTTAAAAATAAATTTATTTTCACATTTCATTTCTTCACATCAATGTATACATAAGTCATCTTTTATTTTATACATAGATTTTTTAAAAAGTTCCATTTGTAGCTTCCAATCTGTTAGTTTAAACTAGCATAATCTGCATATTATTCAGTCTTTTTGTGTTTTAGCCAATTATAGATTAATTTCCATCTAATCCAAAAAATATCCTCTGGTTTATTGTTCAATTCTAAACTCAGCTTATCCATTTCCGCTATATCCAGAATCTTGTGTTTAAGTTCTTTTATGGATGGTATGGCTTTCGACTTCCAACGTTTAGCTATAAAAATTCTTGCTGCTGTTAAAATGTAAATTATTATATGTTTGTGGTTTTTTATATTATCCGGAATCATATTAAGCAGGTATGTTTCGGGCGTTAGAGGGATATTTATTTTGAACTTCTCTAAAAAAAATTATAATTTTTTCCCCAAAATAATTGGACTTTACCACATCTCCACCATATATGAAGGTAAGATCCTATATTACTTCCACATCTCCAACATATATTGGAAGGCTTTGGAAAGCATTTGGCAATTTTTACAGGAGTCCAATGCCATCTGTAAAACGTTTTATAGATACTTTCTTTATATGCCGTCGCTCTCATATATTTTATTGAACTCCATGTTTTATTCCATTGGTCTATTGAACTCCATGTTTTATTCCATTGGTCTGCTTCTAATGTGTAACCTAGCTCTTTTATCCACACTACCATTGTATTTTTAATAATTTGGAGGTCATCCTCTAACAGCTTATTGTATATTTTCTGGATTAATTTATCGCTGGATGAAAGCCAGATTTTATCCAATTCATTAAGGGACATGTAGAATCCTTTCTTATCTAGCGTATATCTTGTTTTAATTATATTTAATTCCCACCATGATAGTTGTGTATTTTGTTTTTTTATTAATTCATCTGCTTTCAGTTCTGCTTTTTCATTTAATAGCTTACCATATATTTCTTTAGTTTCTTCTGTTATCAATGTCGGTGTTGTAAATGCCTCTAATGGAGATACCCAAAGGGGGGTTTTAATATAAATTTTTTGTTTTATTATGTTCCAGATTTTCATCAAGGCACTTCTTATTATATTTGTATGGAAGCTGGCATGGATTTTATCTTTTCCGTACCATAAGTACGCATGCCATCACATTAACAAATCCGCTCCTTCTATCGCTAAGGTTCTCACATCTTTTAATTCAACCCACTCTTTGATCCATGTCATAGCTGCTGCAAAATAGTACAGGTGCCAGTTGGGCACTGCCAAGCCTCCTCTCTCTTTACTGTCCTGCAAGTTTTTCGCTTTAATTCTTGGCTTCTTAGACTGCCAAATAAATTTATTTACTATTTTCTCTAGGTCTTTAAAGAATTTGTAATTTTTTTGTATTGGTAAATTTTGTGCCATATTCAGAGGCAGTGTACCTCTGGCTAATGCCTTTGTGCACTTGAAGAAGTATCTTGTTGGCCATTGTTGAAAACAGGATACTGGATTAGGGCCCCGGCCACACAGGCCGGATATCGCGGGGGGGGGAGCCATGGCTAATTGCCCTGGTGCAGTTTGATCCACGATTATGAGATCAGACGCGCCGGTGGCACACCATGGGTCCTTCCCTCAGCGTTGGCGGGTAAACGAGGGACCGGAGGGGAATGCCCCGCGCCAGTGCAATCACACCACAGGCGTCTGGAGGCAGCCCGTGGCAAACGTTTACTAGTACCTTGGAGATACTAGTTTTTTAACACGTGTTGTCGGCGGTAAGCCATGGATGCACTCCACTTCCCAGATGTTGGGGTGTGATCACGTCCGGATAATCCACCCACCATCCGTGCCTCTCCCACCGCAACTTTGCCATGTGACCGGGACCTAGATGGAGTTTTGATCTGATCCTAGTGGACAGCTGTTATGTTCTTATATTATGTAGAAGTTCTGTCCCATTTTTAAAAAATCATGTGGGGGGTGAGAGTAAGATGTACTAGTGTGAAGTGGAACTCAGAAGTAGCAACAAGAAATATAGCTGCCTTGGCATTGCTGGGAGTGGCATTTAGCCCCAAACACCAGTGTAAGCAACAGATATCAGTAAATAGCTGTTGTGCTAAGAGTATAAGGAACCAAAGCAAGCTACTAAATAATGTGAGATCTGGCCTGGTTTCAGCAGGTGACATGGCAAGCAGATGTGAGCTAATGAGGAAAATAATTATTAGTGGATTCCCCAGAAGAGTGGGCAGCACACATGCATGTGGCTTGGAGCTGTGGTTTCCAAGCTTTTTATGGTCCTGTTTTACAAGGTAAAGCATAGATACAAGTCCACCAGCACCTTAGAGACCAACAAGATTTTTGGGGTATAAGCTTTCAAGAGTCAAAGCCCCCTCCATAAGGTAAAGCATGCACCCTGTTGTACAAATAAAGACATCAGTAATATTTTAGACACATGCACTCTCACAAAAATCCCCTGCAACAGTGCAGTCTGAATCACGTTTCAGCATTTCTGTTTTCTTTGGGTTGTGTCTGTCCTTTTACCTTTCATCGTCTTCTTAATTTGTACAGCATGAGGTGGTTACTGCGCTTCATCTTACTCTGTTCAAATTTTGCTTTCTCATTGTCATACCACGACTTCAGGCTGGCAGTGTGGAATTTCCATTGCTGGAGCGGACTGAGTTTATGAGTTCATTGAATTGGGGGGGAAAGTTTATTAAAATAAAAGTAAAGAACTATGACGTTTCAGATGAAACATGAAGCAGTGTGGTATACTGCAAACTGCCTCACATCATTTTGAAAGCAGACATTCACTCCACCCAACTCCCCATGGTTGTTGTGACAAATCAGGGAGACCAGGTCTCCTGCTTTGATGGTAGATCTCCCGCACCCCACAAGTTCTGCCTGCCACTGGTCAGCTGAGTGGTGGGAGAAGGGCAAAGTGTCAAGGAAAATGCGACAACACCATGATATCGCTTCTTGTGAGACCCAGATGTGACATAATTGCATTGAGCAATGCTCTAGCATTCACTCAAAATTCTACAGTTGAACCATATCATTTTGAGCAAATGGTAGAGCCACACCTGGCGCAATGACATCACTTCCTGCTTGCACTGGAAGTGACATCATGGTGTCAGCAAGATGCCAAAAAATGTAAGTCCCTACCTTCCCATGATCTTCCAAAATGGACGTTCCACTCACAATTTGCTCCTTTAAATTATAGAAAAACAGCTTTCATTTTTCTCTGGGTTAAAGGGGAAAGCTTCAACAATGTCATGAGTCATGCTTGGAAAGAACACAATAAAGGATATTCTCCTTTAATTCTCCATGTGGAAGCAAGTGATATGTGGCAGAAAGGAATGCCTTTTATTCTTATCTTTGTACCCACCTGAACTCACCTCCCATTCTCTCTCTTATAACATTACTTTAGTCTGTTATCTTCTCGTGACAATGACCTTCCTTCTTCTACTCTGAAAAATGAAGTGCGTATCAATGAGACAATAATCTAACAATCGAAGAGTATAGATGCACTGTAGGACATTACTGTTCATATATGAAGAACACTCATTTTATTGGCCTTCAGGGCCGGGACCTCAAGTCAGCTGGAGGGCCTCTGCTGTATTTACACGGGAGGCATTTCAATTTTTCCCCCCTTCGTGCAGATCTGACTGCAGCCACTAGGGACACAGGGAAGGTAAAAGGTAAAGGTAAAGGTTCCCTTGCTCGAAAGCCAGTCGAGTCCGACTCTAGGGTTGCAGTGCTCATCTCCGTTTCAAAGCCGAAGAGCCAGCGCTGTCCGAAGACGTTTCCGTGGTCATGTGGCTGGCATGAATAAACACCAAGGCGCACAGAACGCTGTTCCCTTCCCACCGAAGTGGTACCTATTTATCTACTTGCAATTTCTTGCTTTCGAACAGGGAAGGTAGAGCACAGCAAAGAGCTCGTCAGCCTTTCTGCAAAGTGTACCAGGAGGGGGAAGGAACATTTGCTGAAGAGATCTTGCTAAACTCATCATCAGCCAATCCTGCGCTGGAACAATGGAAGCCCAGCCAGGACAGGACGCAGCCTCCTAGCAAGGTCTATGGTTTCCTTTGGCTTTTAGTTCCACCCAGCTCCTGAACAGCCAGATCTTTCCAGAGCAACCTTGTTAGTGGGTGGTGGCAAATAAAATTAAAAATCTATCCCAACTTTTAATCCCTCCCACACACACTTTATTTTTCAGTATTAATGTCACCTCACTCATCCTCGTTGGCAATTTAGAATGTATTTAATAGTAGTATAGAAGCAAACCTCTGTTGATATTATGGACAGAAGTGGGGAATTAATATTTCCCCATAGTCTATCAAAGCAGTAAAAGGATTCTTCCCCTCCAGCCTTAACATGCATGATAATAAATGTTAATCTGCCTCAGTGGTAACAAATGAGGAACAGAAATTAAAATTGATTTATTTACTTTTTATCCTGCCTTTATACCCAAGGGGACCCAAAGCAACTTTCATCATTCTCCTCTTCTGTTTTATCCTCACAACAACCCTGTGAGGTAGGTTAGGCTGAAAGGGAGTGACGAGCCCAAGATCACCCAGCAAGGTTCCATGGCATGAGTGGGGATTTGAACCTGGGTCCCCCAGATCCTAGTCCAACACTTTAACCACTACACAACCTTAGTTCCCATTGCAAAAAGCTTGTGTGGGGGGTGATGGTCTGGAGATCACCTGGGCCAAGATATTCCAGTTCCTTTCATTTTTGGCCCTGGAATCCCAATGATCATCCTGAAAACTTTCATAGTTTTATTTTCTGAGGAGTTGTGCCTGCCACAAATGGACAGACAGATGGACATGTGGATCCTTTTGTTATTATAGATGCACGCTAACAGCCAGCCAAGTGATTTGTTATAATATTTTTTTGGGGGGGAGGCAGATGGAATCTTTGTCCGGGAGACCCATGGTGGCTCTTGGCAGCCCTGCTCACCTTTGATATGCAAAAGGCTATGGGTCACGACTCCCAGAGAAGCTATGGATTGGTGGTGAAAATTGCTGTCAAGTGGCAGCTGATTTACGATGACCCTGGGGTTCCTTGGTGGTCTCCCATCCAAATGCTAAGCAGGACCGACCCTGCTTAGTTTATGAGATTTGAGGAGATTGGGCTAGCCTAGGCCATCCAGGATAGGGCAGTTACAGCTTGCTGCTGGTTTTGTTTTGTTTTTTGTCATGGGGAGGTCACAGAGAGTTTCCCTCACTCTCTGTCGAACTGTATCTTATGTGCTGAAACTTTAGCCCTTCTGGGGAATTTGGTTGTGGTGACCGGTTATATTATGCTCATGTTATTTTTGTTTTCGTCATTATTTGTTATGGTGGTGTGTGTGTAGCGTTAAGTGTTCCATAATTTGCATTAAGTATTTTAGTTTTCTTCTATGCTCTTCTGCTGATAAAGCCATAGACTGCTTGCACAAAGAGTGGTTTAGCCAGCTGCTCTAAACGCAACACTGGCTCTTAAGGTACTTTTGGTTAAAGCATCCAACCACAGATTTGCCTCTGGTTGGCAGGACTTCCTAGTGCTTGCGGTTTTCATTCTGACTAGCTGAGATTAAGAGATTCCCCCACTGGTCATGACGATGTCATTTGCCCTTCTGTGGAACTGGAATTTCCTTTGTGCTGGTAATTTGCTCTGTCTGTGTAAGAGAGAGGAGTGGAAGAGAGGAAGGATATGATTCTTTGTTAGCCTCCCTTATTATTCTTAACTGATTGCACTTGATACATGAGCAGGGATTTCTCCATGCTAGTCAATGCTGAACTCCACCAGGGTACACTGATGTACCCTGAAAGAAATCCTAGTGGTCTATGACCAATCAATACATTATATAATTTACAGCCCCTGTAGGCCTCCCGAAAGGAGCTGTGGTGGCTCAAGTGGTTAAGACGCTGAACTGCAGGCTATGGAAGGTCGGTAGTTCAGCAGTTCGAGACCGATTGTGCCGCATGACGGAGTGAGCTCCCGTCTCTAGTTCCAGCTCCTGCCAACCTAGCAGTTCAAAAGCAAGAAATTGCAAGCAGATAAATAGGTACCACTTTGGTGGGAAGGTAACAGCGTTCCGTGAGCCTTGGTGTTTAGTCATGCTGGCCACATGACCATGGAAACATCTTCGGACAGCGCTGGCTCTTCGGCTTTGAAACGGAGATGAGCACCGCAACCCTAGAGTTGGATTCGACTGGCTTTCGAGCAAGGGAACCTTTACCTTTACTTTAGGCCTCCCGAAGTGGGCAACAGTGACTTATTTTCAATTTTTGCATGGCTGTGTATGTATGAGAAGAGGCCTATGTAAAAAGCCAGTTGCATTGTACTGTACTGTTAGGAAAGAATATGGTGACACAGCCTGCCAAACAACCGCAAAGGTAAAAAGCTCAGCTTCCTGTTTGAGTCTGGTGGACAGGATGTGACCTGAACTGGTGGGTGTTCGAGCATCCCTAAGCAGGAAGATTGGTATCACTCTGCACTGGAAGGGTAAATTTCCCAAAACAGGCTTTAGGAGGACAATAGTGAATGTACAACTCAGTTGTTCTTCCTGTCCCCATCTTCCCCATGTAATGTCTGAAACCAATGTAACTCACAGCCTGACTCTATTTCAGAATATTTTCTATGCTTTGTTTTATCCAGATACAATCCAGGCTACCCATATTATCTGGAGTTGCACTTCTTTAATACCATTGACATTTTAAAAGGTCCAATTAACAAAATATAATAAATAAAATTAATACAAACAATAAATAAAATAAATACATGTACTCAAGCTGAACAGCAGTATAGATACCAACAATTGGCATTTTCAAATTATAAATATGTTGTCTGAGAGCAAATGTTTTGAAAGGCGTAAAATGATAGTGCACTTCAATGGGCACATTTTATAAATAAATAACTTGCCTTGATAAATGGCTTGTACTTCAGCTGTGTTATTTGACTGACTTATTGACTGGTGGAAATGATGGCCATTCCTCTGAGCTTTTTGTGCTACAGATGTCTGTTTCAGTTAGTTTTGTCCCAGATCCAGCAAACGTCTTCCATGAAGCTTTTCCCAAACACTAATAATGAACTCCTGATAAAGGTGAGTGTGTGTGTGTGAAGTACCATCAGTTCACCACTGACTTATGACAACCCAACAAGAGACTTCCAAAGCAAGTGAGAAGCAGAAATGGCTTGCCATAGACTTCCTCTGCAGAGTCTTCCTTGGTGGTTTCCCATCCAAGGACTGAACCCGCCTTAGCTTCCGAGACCTGTTTCGTAACCATGCCACCTTTCCTCCCTGATAAATGTACCGTTATGTTAAATTATGCATTTGAATTATACAAAGCAATAGTTCCCAGCTTTTCTACCTTTACAGAATTCATTCAATATCAATTTGATTGCCAACTAACAACCGTGCTTCTGACATAAAGGATTCAAGGGAATCTGGGCCATGTTCTAGGTCACACATTTGGTTTCTATGATGGTGTTTCTTGTTAAGACTCATGTTTGGCCCATATGAATTAAAAGTGGAACCTAGAAGAACACATCCCATATATTCTAGCATCTTCACACTGCAAGGAAAAACCAGCAAAGATTATTTTCATGGGACCCAATCCACCATTACTTTTCACTCAGGAACCTATTCCAAAGGCTCTAGAATACCCCAAAGTGTCATTTTTCAGTTGGTTCAAATTTGTCAGTCTTTGGTAATGTACCTCATCTGCTTTGCTCACCAAGCCCCAAATATGGATGGCACTAACATCATTTTGTATTTTTGTTTCCAGTAGAATTATGCAGCACATTTTACATCTCAAGGTGCAGAAGTCAGTTCAGTCAGAGGAGTTGCAGAAAGTGGAGGTACAGCAGAATCTTTGGCAGAATCTTGAGATGCTGAAGTATGTCTTCTTTTGGTCCTATATCGTCTGTAAAGGGCCTTATTGTAGCTTTGTCTGTTTGAATATTATGCCTTGCTGTTAACTTCATGAAACTATTTAGAATCTGATGAAGTAAAGCAAGTAACAGGAGATGTTTTAATTTGGGGGAAATTTGTTACTGCAGGCAATGAATGAAAGATGAAGGGTATGAGTGCCGTCTGAAGCTGCAGTTTCATTCAGCTGTTTTCATTGCATCACCAGGAACAAATTCAGCTAGAAAGAAAAAGAGAAGTGGTTCAAACTCTATACAAATTTGACATACTTAAACCACCAGTCACTGGGGTTTTTCTTATGGATGCCATGGCAAAAATCAGAAAACTAAACTATACTTTTTCTTTTTACAAATCTTTCAGTTGGCTTGATCAAAACTGAATTGATTGATTAAAACTAAGTTGATGTGGGGGGGGGGTATAGGAACGAACACAGTGTGCTCTGGAAGTTGAGTATCTCTTTTGGCTTAAGAATTGCCATGCTAAAGCCCTCTCCACATGCAGCAGAATGGAGGCTAGTTTTGCATGACGGGCTCTCATTTGGTGAGGAGCAGAGTAAGAATGATGTGAACACATGACTGAGTGCACGTCATTCCTTACACAATCTGTCATCCTTATCCGACATGGCTTGAAAAGCCAAAGCCATTACACATAGGTGGCTAAATGTGAAAGGCAAGCATAATTTCACCTAAAGTGAAATCTGAGACCAGTTTAGGGATTCCAGCCCAGATGAAACCTTCAAGAGCAACATTAAAAATTGTGAAGGTTTTCTTAGGGATGCCTGCCTCCAGGTGGGAACCCCTGGAATTGCAGCTCATCTGCAGACTACAGAGATCAGTTCCCCTGGAGAAAAGGGATGTTTTTGGAGGATGGAATCGATGGCATTGTACCCACCTGAGGTCCCTGTCCTCCCCAGGCTCTAACCCCAAATCTCTAGAAGTTTCCCATCCTGGATCTGACCACCCTATCCCCCATCCCCCGCTGATGGCTGGGGAGGGGACCTGGCAACCCTGGGTTTTCTACATGTACAAAACACACATGGCAGTAATGCAGGTTGAAAACTGAGTTGTCTCTGGGTGATATTTTCCTCTCCTGGGCAAGTTTAGGATTAGTAAAACAACCCTCACTAATGTGAACCAAAGTTAGTAAAATCTCAGGTGAGTTTTGCTTACTATAAAATTTCAAACCAAATCTGGAAATATGGCTCAAAAGAAACATCTATAATATCAGGGAAATGTCCTGGGAGAAGAAGAGATGGACATTTCTAATTGCTGCCTACTATATTTGCTAGCATGTGTTGTTCAGTTCAAAACAAAATTAATATTAGAAATCACAGTTCCTCTTAGTTTTGGATCCTATTTGTGAGTTGGTCCACCAACAGCAGACATCGCTTGACTTCGATCTGGACAATTTCCCAGGCACACAGACCGTGCTGCTTCTCGTTCAGGAAGTTGTCAATTCTTTGGAAGTATCTTTTCACTCTCAGCCTGGTGAGCTGGATGTTCTGACCTCTTGGAGACGGGATGTCATTCTCCATCTCTGCACTCAAGCACCTTCCCAGATGCTGGACTTGCTGGTGAAGTCTGGTCTGGAATGCTGCCATGGAATTCTCATCCCAAGCCGTTTCTGTCCGGTTTTGGTTGAAGGTGCGGATGATCTGTTGGAAGATTTCATGAATGGCCACCTTTGGATTCTCTTCCAGGGACGTTTGGATCTCCTTGAGAATTTCTTGGGTGGCGACAAAGTCTCTCATGTCACTTAGGCACTGGAGAGGAAGGTTTGTTCTCATTTTGCTCTTCAGTAGTCCCAGGCTGTTCTTGGTGGTGGTGGTTAGCTGTACACGAAGACTGGTGCAGCTCTGAGATGAGACCTCACTGAAGAAAAGCATCACTAAGCATATATGGAGCCATCCTTGTGTAAGTATGGCGTTCATGGTGGTATATGCTCTTTGCTTGAGTACAGAATGTGTTCCTTGAGGAATGACTTTTGGAGTCTGGTGAGTCTTTGAGCCATGTCTTGGCTTTTAAATATTGAGGGATGAAACTGCCCCTTTCCATTCATCAGAATTTTCCCTTTCTTAAAATACTGTACTTTCACTTTTCTCCTTTCCATATGAATGTGAAAATTATGTAGAATAAAAATGGTATTTTGAGATGGTGGTCAATATTTGAATGACAGGTTTTATTCAGTCAAAAACGTGAAGGGTTAATAGGACCCCCCCCCCCGTTGGAAGTGAAAATGGGAGTCATTTGCTATATCAGCTCTGGGCTTCATACAGCTCATTGCATCAGTTCAAAAGGATAAACTTTTGTAAGATTAAACCAGGACATCAGTTTTAGGTTCCTTCCATATGAATTAATTTTGAACATTTGTACAGGGCTTGACCATTCCCATTGGTGGCTTACCATGCAATGCTCTGCAGATCTACTCCATTTTAAGCCCATTCAGATTGGGATCACGGCGTTAGAGCTGGTTCAGAGAATCATGCTTTCACTTGGCTGCTCAACACATGAGGACTGGCAACTCAATTTGTGGACATCTAGCACTGAAAACTGCTTGAGTGGCAATGAATGTCCTAACAGAGGTGTTACATTCACAGATAGGATGTGGGTGATGCTGCAGCCACGTTGGGCATTATGGCACGGAGTAGCTGCCAATATGCTTCCGTGCTCATAAAATGGCCATTGTGAATCAGAGGTTGTAGTTAGCCTCAAGTCTTAACAAGAAAGGCAGACTACGAATCAATAAATAAGTAAATGAGCCCGCAGACAAGTTAGATCAGATTTTAGTTCCTTCATACTGAGCAGTTCATATGTGTCTGAACAGGCCCTTAACCTTTATTATCATAAATGGATGGAAATGCCACATGGGCTTTGGTGGACTGGGTTTTGGATGGCCTTTCCCCACGGCCTGTCACCAACACTGTTGCTTTGAAAGATTTAAAAGACCTGCACCAAAAGGGATCCAGAGTGGCTCATATCATTCTCCACTCATCACTACAACCCTGTAAAGTTCATTAGGCTGAATATGTGGGACTGGCCCAAGGTCACCCAGCAAGCTTCTATGGCAGAGTCGAGATTTGATGCTGGGTTTCCCAGATTCTAGTCCAACACTTTAACCATTATACCATGCTGGCTCTCAAAACTAAATGTAGGACAGCATGACATGGTTCTGAATTTTCCAGAATAAATAGACTCAGGATTCCATGCACCCCTAGATGGGTTCAATACAGGGACCTACTCTGATTGACCTGGTTGATCACTGGGTCAGAGTGTGACCTTGTTGGTTCTCTGGGACCTCTCAGCGGGTTTTGATTTCATTAATTATAGCATCCTTTTTTGTTTGCATATTTCCTGCTGTTCTCCACAACAGGGACTCAAAGTGGCTTACATAATTCTCCTCTCCTCCATTTTATCATCACAACAACCCTGTGAGGTTGGTTTGGATGAATATGTGTGACTGGCCCAAGATCACCCAGCAAGTGGAGTGGGGATTTGAACATGGATTTCCTAGATTGTAGTCTGACACTCTAACCACTACACCATGTTGGCCCTTGACCCATGGATTTGCAGTGGAGAACATCACATTGGGTGTTTCCAAATCCAGTTAGATCTTAGACAGCAGTGTCAAACTTATTTGTTATGAGGGCTGAATCTGACATAAATGTCACTTTGCTGGGCCACACCTTGTGTGCCATACCAGAGCTACAAGCTCTGAGTTGGCGTGTCCTCACTGCAAGGCCCCATGGGCTGGGGGTGGTGGTGCAGAGGAAAACACACATGAGTAGACTGGAGATCAAATGATGCAGCACTGGACAGATGCCCCCACAGTGCCCAGGGGGGGAATCCTTCCCCAGCCCGTTCCCACTGCTAACGCTGTGAGTCCAGGCCCCAGGGGAAAAACACAAAGTGACTGGGTACTGCAAGCTGCCCCCTGCCCCTGAGGCCACCACAGAAAGGGACGAGGAGAATGAGTTGAACTAACCCCACTGCCTGCAGAAGCATGGGGGAGTGGCCCAGGCATGAGGCCACGCGTGTGGCAGGACCCAGCCCAAGCAAAGCCTGATAAGCCAGAGACTCATGGGGTGTGGGGGGGGGCATGCCAGGGGCTCAAGCCAGACATTGCTGGCAAGCCCACCATGTACATGTGGTGGCAGCTGCCCCAGGCTGAAGACTGCCAGATTGTCCGAGGGTGGCAGGCACTGCATACACAAGGCTGCATATGTGGTGGAGGCCACAGGATACCCAGTGGCTAGTATAACCAGAGGTTGTTGGCACCCTCCCATGAGATGGCAGCCGTCTATGTTTGAAGGCTGCTGGGTGGCCCATGGCGGAGGAAGGCCCAGCCACTGAGTCATGTGCTTGGTGGCAGGACTAGTCATGTGAAGAAGAAACTGCAGATGAATGCTCCCTCCATGGGCCGAAGCACAGCTTTCAGGGGAAGGGGAATACACCTGCGGTGCTGGTCACCAGCAGGCCCCGGCAGAGGATTGTCTATGTCCCCCATGTGCAAACACCAATCCAGGTGGCCATCTGGGACAGGCTCCTCAGAGCTGCAGGCCGAGCAGAGAGGTATGTGACCTTGCCTTGGAGCCCCAAGCTGACTTGAATGCAGCTGCAGCTGCCCCAGAATTAGCAGTGAAGCTGCCACTGAAGCAAAGGGGGTTTGCTTGACTGCCGATTAGGTTGCTTCGCCATGCTGAAGCCACTCACCCCCCTGAGCAGCCTCTTGCTCCCTCCCTCACACCAGCTGCTCATGGGCCAGATAAGAACCCTGAACAGGCCTGTTCTGGCCTGTGGGTCACATGTCTGACTCCCCTGCCTTAGAAGGTAGTGCGGGGAATTCTTGCTTCTCTGGTAACACAAGAGAGAGCTGAATATTACCTGCATACTGGTGGCAGCTCAGCCCAAATCTCTACATGACCTTTCCCAGCAGCTTTGCATAGATGTTGAAAAGCATGGAGGACAGGATGGAACCTTGAGGAACCCAGAGGCCAACAAGCAGAGCACCAGTCCCCCAGCACCACACGCAGAAGCTTACCTTTCAGACAAGACTGGAATCAATGCAGAACAGTGACTCCCGGTCTGGAAAGGTGATCCAAAAGGATACCATGGCCGATGGTATCGAGAAGGACAAAAAAGAGAAAAGGGGAAAAAAACTGAACCTACAATCTAGAATTCAGAACCTAAAAAGGTTAGTCAAGAAAAGAAGAGAGCCAGCTCTAAAAATCTAATAATGAAACATACAAAAATATACATGTATTTATTCAACACAAATTAAAATAACAAATAAGGGCCCATTCATACCTCATATACAAATATAAAAACATACAAAGGCTAATGAAATAGACCTAACGCGTTTCGGCCTTTACAGGCCTTCCTCAGAGGTCTAATATAAATAGAACATGTTGGCTGATCTGCAAAAATATATACAATCATACATATACAAAATATGAAATAAAGACCAGAAAACAATTGTTCCAAAGTTTAACCACTGGGCAAAGAAAAGAAATACAAAAATACAAATGAAGTCTCCAGTGCAATCATATGTCCAGTAGTACTTCTCTCTGATCAACTATATATTCTCCTGAAATTGTACAGCCAAATGTTCCCAATAAAATGTTCCTTAAGTTAAACGATGGTATCGAGAGCCACTGAGGTGTCCCGGAGAATTAGCAGGTTTACACTTCCCCTGTCCATCACCCAGTGCATATCATCCAGTAGGATGACCAAGGCTGTTTCACTCCTATGACTCAGGCCTGAAATAAGATTGAAATGAATCCAAAAAATCCGCTTCATTCAGAAATCTCTGAAGCTGGCCAGCCAGCATTCATTTAAGAACCTTGCTCAAGAATGGTACAGGATCCCAGCGGAGCTATTCAAAGTCCTAAAAGATGATGCTGTTAAGGTGCTGCACTCCATATGCCAGCAAATTTGGAAAGTGCAACAGTGGCCACAGGATTGGAAAAGATCAGTTTACATTGCAGTCCCAAAGAATGGCAATGCCAAGGAATATTCAAGCCATCAGATAGAGTTCAGGTGTGAGAGTTTCTTCCTCCAGATGTAATCAGACAAGATGGACCCCTGTCCCTCTGTGCCAAGGGATTATAGTATCTCTGTTTGTCCATTTCTTGTGGGGCAAATATTCTTTCCCTGAAATCTCAAGGAAGAGGAAGTCTAGTCTCTCAGCACCCCCAAGTCTCTGTGTCCCATCCCAAGGAATATTTCATCCCAGTGATGCAGGCACACTGGTTGGTTCATGCATGCATGTACGCACTTCACAGGGCAATCCTAAGCAGAGTTACACCCAGTGTTCCCTCTAAGATGAGTTAGTGTGAGCTAGCTCAGTTTTTTAGCCTCCGGCTCACACATTTTTGTTTTAGCTCTGGAAGGATGGCTCCAGAACAAACTTTATGCAGTAGCCAAATTACTTGCTCACAACTTTAATGCCAGAAGCTCACAAAGTTGAATTTTCGCTCACAAGACTCTGCAGTTTGAGGGAGCATTGGTTATACCCATCTCAGTTCATTGACTTTAGTGGATTCAGAAAGGTGTCACTCTGCTTCAGTTTGCATCATTATTTGCCCAACACTTGTTAATCAGCAGCTGAATGTGTGGATGTAACATAAAGCTTTTTTAAACACATGAAGAGGGAAGGAGTAACGTATTAGTTTGCTGCTCCTTTTGTACCATCTCTTGGTTAGGAAATCTGGCCACCATCATTCACAACATCATAGCATGCTAGTGTATGATTTTCTTTAAAAGGTTCAAAAACTACAACTACCTGGGAATGCAGGGGTGCTGAGAGAAGGAGGAGGAGGAGGAGATTGGATTTATACCCCACCCTTCACTGTCTCAGAGCAGCTTACAATCCCTTTCCCTTCCCCTCCCCACAACAGACACCCTGTGAGGTAGGTGGGGCTGAGAGAGCTCTCTCGAGAACTGCCCTTGAGAGATCAGCTCTGAAAGAACTTGTGACTGACCCAAGGTCACACCAGCAGCTGCATGTAGAGGAGTGGGGAATCAAACCAAGTTCTCCCAGATTACAGACCGTGCTCTTAACCACTGCATCAAAAGAACAGATTTTGCAGGGCCATACAGATTGTTCCCGTCCATACACACACTTCATGGCTATTTTTGGCATTGAAAAGGCATAGGAGGGGGAAGGAGTACCGCACTACTGCCCTGATCAGGATTGGCTCCTCATGACTTTTCAGATGCTTTAAAATGGTGGTGATATCCTTGTGGCAGCCACAAGGATGCTGTCACATTTAGTTTGGCCCTTACTTGCCCTGCTCATTGGGTACCGGTTGGGAGGCCAAACACTTCCCTGCCTCAAATCAGGAAGGCTAGGAGTCTTCCAGGAGCATTAGGTGGTGGCTGTAACCTGTGGGTGAGCGCCATTTGTTCAAGTGCTCACTATATTGTATGGTAATTCCCTTAAGTGGCTGAAACAGATATAAAGAAATCTCTGGTTACAGAAATAGCCTAGGTGTGACACAGGGTTTTCATAAAAGTTACAGAGAATTTGATCTCCCTCAGTCCCCATGCCAACTTGTGAGTCACTTGCCGTCTTCTACTGTCACTTGCCATCTTCTACAGATTATCCACCTGTGATGGCAGTAGAAATAACAGAATGCCTGCAAATATATCAATGTCCTTCTTGGGAAAAATGAGATTTTTGTTTCTGTCATGGTGGGACCCGGGTCCTTTGAGAGAGTGATTGGTGGGCCCCAATGATCGATATCCGGTGTGGCGCGCGAGCGGACGTGCCTCAGCTCGCTCCAAGCTGTCCGATTCCCTCGGCGTTCTTTTGGGGCCCCTCAGGGAATGGGGGCATCCCGCTCTGTTTCCTGGAGGGAGACAGAGTTGCAGGGGGCTTCTTTGCCCACCCTCAGCAACGGCGAATCGTGAGGGTGTTGGCTTTGTGCCCTGATGCGAGAGCGTTGAAGAGGAGGAAACATGGCTGCTGCCATGATTTCCTTAGCAGCGACCAGCTGGTTTTTAACTTCTACTAGAATTTGTAAGCAACACATCCTTAACAAGAAAGTCCCGTGAGTCAAAGTTGAAGTGGATTTTTCTGTGTATTTCAGGTAAAGACTTGTACAGAACTTGAAATAAACCCCCTGTAATTACCCCCCAAAAAATGCTGGAAAGAAAAAAAGAGTGGCTATGGAAGGACTGGGGGGAAATAGAACATTTTGAAGAAGTGGGGGTAAGAACTGAAAAAATAAGCTGTTCCATTGGATTATTGATAATTAGAAAATTTGAACGTTATACTCTAAGGGTGCTAAATACCTAATGAACAATATGTAAAAAAAATTATAAGCTAAAAATAGTGCTTGTGGTGAAGGAAAAAAATGGTGACTTTTGAGGAAGAGCAAGAGTAGGATTTAAATATGTCGGTGGAAGAGCTCACATATGAACAATTTAAAAGATTCCTGTCAAAAACAATTAAGCAAGCAGTTGAAACAGCATGTAAGAATTTATTTGAAAAGCCCCAAAGAGAACCAATAGGTATAGAAAGTATTACATTTTTGAATAGATAAGTTGTTGTTGTTCAGTCGCACAGTCGAGTCCGACTCTTCGCGACCCCATGGACAATCTCCCGCCAGGCTCTCCTGTCTTCCGCCGTCCTCCGAAGTTGGCTCAATTTCATGTTCGTTGCATCGCTGACACTGTCTAACCATCTCATCCTTTGCCGTCCCCGTCTTCTTTGACCTTCAATCTTTCCCAGCATCAGGGTCTTTTCCAGTGAGTGCTCCCTTCTCATTTGGTGGCCAAAGTATTTGAGCTTCAGTTTCATTATCTGGCCTTCCAGGGAACAGTCAGGGTTGATTTCTTTGAGGATTGACTGATTTGTTCTTCTTGCAGTCCAAGGGACTCTCAAGAGTCTTCTCCAGCACCATAGTTCAAAAGAATCTATTCTTCGGCGCTCGGCCTTCCTTATAGTCCAACTCTCACAGCCATACATGACTACTGGGAATACCATTGCTTTGACCATGCGGACTTTTGTTGGCAGGGTGATGTCTCTACTTTTTATCATGCTGTTTAGGTTCGCCATCGCTTTCCTCCCAAGGAGCAGGCGTCTTTTAATTTCATGGCTGCAGTCACAGTCTGCGGTGATCTGGGATCCCAGGAACGTGAAGTCTGTCAAGTAGTACGCAACAATCTCATTACTACAATTTTATTCGTCATGATTGGGTGTTATAACCAATTTGTTATAGGATATTTTTGATTAATGTAGTAAAATTTCAAGTACTTTCATATTGAAGCAACCATTCTGTATTACTATTTTATATAATATTACTGTATGTGGTCATTAATGTTAAGGTTTGATGTTTTACTTGTTATTCTATGAAATTTTAATAAAGTTTCTATTAAAAAAGAGAAAGTATTATAGAATCTAGTATATGTTTGCAAGTCTCACCTAAATTGCAGGAATGTGACCAGGAGGGAGAGCCATTGAATGAGAAATTGGTGACTAGGCAAAATGTGGCTTCTGATTTAGTAGCCTGCAGAAAATATTTGAAGAACGGTCAAACAAGATGGAAATTAAAGAAAAGACTAAAAAAAGGACACTCTCTAAACATCTTTGTACAAAAAATAAAGATAGCAACCAAAAATAGGACATTAAGAGGTGCTGGGAAAAACTTTGAAAGCCCTAAAAGACTGACAAATGTCATATGGGAGAAGAGAAGGCTAAGATTGAAACCAAGATCTCAGGAATTCAAGAATTTTAGACATTGAGAAGAGGTTGAGAAAAAGGAAGAGATAATAGAAAGATGGGGGGGGAGAATCTGAGACTAGAGCAATATATAAGTATAGTATAATTTTTTCCAATCTGATAAATGATGGTTTCTTGAGATAGGAATGGGCAACGATGATAAATTATGTATAGACTTAGTTTGTGATGAAAGGTTGAAAGATGAGGTTGAAGATTAGTAATCTGTTTATATTTATTAGGTGGTCTGGTATTATTGTGTCACTATTATATGGGTGTTAGAGAGAATGATAAGTAGGAAGTTGAAAGGGGTGTGAAAGAAATATTGGGTTTATGTTGGGTAATAAATAAATAAAAATAGAGTATCTCCCCTCCCCTTCTTAAATTGGTCTTAGGAAAAGAAAGTGTAAAGATGTTGGCTCTTAAAAACATTCTAAAAGCATTCCTAAAAATAAGACAATGCATATCAATATGGGATGAATATAATTAAATATTGTAAGAGATTTTCATGATCTAACTCTTTTCTTATGTTAGATAGGAGTTTACTTGTTTGTCTTGTTGGTTTTATTTTTTTTTTGTTAAGAGGGGGATGGAAACCATTAAAATTATTTAAAATGGAAATATATAAGAGGGAGTAAACGAAGGACTTCTTTGTCTCTTGTTGGGATTGTGGAATATGAATAGACTTGATAACAACTGAGATTTTGTTAATAATGATATAGGAGATATAGATCAGGTGAGAATAGATAGATCTAGATAATGTACTGATTTATCTTCAGTGAAATGGCTTATAAATATCCAGGTACTCTGTATTTTAAATATAGCTTCGTAGGAAGACATTGGATAACTTAATAAAGTTGACAGAATAGTTTTTTTTTTCTTTTGGGGGTGCTATGTGTAGATATGGGAAATACATGAGATATGGGAAATACGTGATGATAAATTAATAGAGAGATGAAATGAACACTGTAATATTGATTGTATGTTAATTATCGTGGATGTGTTAAATTATGTGATTATTTTGTTATGTTTATTTGGAAAATTAATAAAAAGATTATTAAAAAAAAGAGAGAGTGATTGGTGGGATGTAAGATACAAAAGGCTGAAAGCTACTGATCTAGAACATATCCAATATTGTCCTGCATCTGTAGCAAAGAAAGACCAATAGTTGTTTAGCAACTCAGTAGTGTTGAGTGAAACTCAACTGTTGAGTGAAGCTCAACTGGGCTAAAGGAACCTACTGACTTTTTCACTGAGGAGCCAGTGCTAAGCTTCCAGCTTCCTGAATTATGAGTCTTCATTTGTTCACGTTCGTCACAATCACTCTTCTGGCATTCCACAAACTATGTAAAACAGAATTGTCCAGGAGGGCATTTTTATGAAGGTGATAGGGCTATATTATAATGGAATAGCTCAGGAGATGTTTCACGGAAAGGAACAGTTCTGCGGACTTAATGCTATGTGTGATATGCTGCTATACGCCTTATCCTGTTCTTAGTGTCCAGTATTTGTTTAACATTGTTGTTCAGATTTCTGCTCTTTTCTAATTTCTGTGAACCCAGTTGCATTACATTGTTCATTAGATGTCTCATCCTGTTGATCGTACTGACTCACTCTGTATAATCTGCCTTGGCTCTCAGTGTGAATGAATGAATGAATGTTATCTCATCCTGTAAACAAAGGACAGGAGATCCTTAGAGTAGTCTGGAACCATTGTTATTGATAAGATTTAAAAATTAAGGGTATGAATGCCTGAACAGTGTACTTTATGAATGGTTGAACAGTATACTATACTGCTGGAAAAAAGACGCCAGATAAACAACAAACCCTGGGTGCTGGTAGGCAGACACTACCCTACACAATGTGGCCCTAGTTAGGGGAATCTGGAAACTGTAAACCGCTCAGAGACCTGTTAGGTTAGAGTGGTATATAAATTGAATGATAAATAAATAAATAAATGAGTGCAGTCCTATGCATTTTTAGGATTGTAGCCTATGTTTTGAGGTACAGACTTGCTGAGAAAGTTCATACTGTAATCCATGCAAGGAACATACATGCAAAGAATGTGAGAGGAGTTACAGGAAGCAGAGAAAAACTACTGGAGAATCATAGGCAATCTGGTCAGTCTCTCAAATATGTTTTCTTTTTTCTCTTGTTCCCTTCATCTACTTCATTTTAAAACGTCATTGTGGCACTGCATAACTGAAAACCACATTGTGATTTAGTGAAACACTCTGTCAACAGATGAAGTAGCCTTGGGCAAATTTCCTAGAAACATGTCACCGGAAGAAACAAAAGAAAGGCGAATGATTTCGGAGCTCTGTCCAAGTTGCACTTTCTTTCAGCTGTTTTCATTGCATCACTATCAGTAGACATAGCTGAAAGAAAATAGAGAAGTGGTTAATGTTCCATATTAAGTTGGAACCACTTTTCCCTTTTAACCATTATTCCAAATAAGGAATGTTCTGAACAACCAAATATTGTAGGTTTTGTTATGGACTGTTCACACGGATTTTTTTTCCAAATTGAGTTATTAAAAATTTAGAATTTACTCAAATAGCTGATTTATTCAGAATTCAGTACTGACTTAGGTGAAAAAATATTACATGCTGCACTATGAAATCTCTCTGTGTTATGTCCAGTTTGGAGGCCCCTGTTGTGCAACCTAATATGCTAATGAGCTGTGCTGTCAGGAGTGTGTCCTAATATGCTAATGAGTTTCTGCTGTTGGGTGTGGCCTATTATGCTAATGAGTTCTTGCTGGGCTTTTTCTACCAAAAAACCCCTGCAATAAGATATCTGAAAATTGTGTAACTACATGGGTGGGACAGAAGGGCCCTCTTGCATGGTAATGATTAGAAATGAAAACTAGCAAATTTCCTTACAAATGCTCTTGTGTCACTCAAATGCAGCACCTGGGTGAATGGATAGGGATGTGTGCTCAGGTACAGCAAACCCCCTCCCCCCCAAAAAATACCATTTTTAGCAGGATACACATTACAGAATCTCCCTGCAAAGCTGGTTATCCTAAACTGGAATAAACCCACCCCCCAACTGTGTTTTATTTGAGATTGTCAAATGGCGGCAGTTAATGGTCTCACAAGCTGGCGTGGTGTGCAACATTATTCTCTGGAGGGGTGAGAGGAAGGAACAGGACAGCCAGCGATGAAGGCAGGCCCGTATCCAGGAATTTCTAAGTCAGGGGGCATTTTAATTCCTCGGGGGGCACTGGCTAATTTGATTAAACGTAATTTAATTACTGGCTTCTCAGCGCTCTCGGGTGTGGCGGTGGTGCTCTCCACCGGGCCGTCAGCTCTGCCTGCCTTGAGTTTTGGCAACTTGTGCCTCCTTCCTGATGCTTCCCTCCACCCACCCCAGCTGTCGGCCTGCCCGCTCACCTTTCCCCAATGAAGAAAAGATGCTCTGGAGGTTGCTACCAGGATGAGGGGGAGGGCAGGGGTGGGAGTGGGGAGAGAAAGCACAAGAAAGGGGGAAGGCAAAGAGAACCGGCGGCCCCAGCAGCACAGGGGGAGTTTGTGGCAGCCACCACATCTTGCCAGAGAGTCGGGGGTGCTGGGCTGAAAGGAATTGGGGGGGGTCTTGGCAGGAAGTCGTGGGGCCAGGCCCTGAAATGCCCCACTGTAGCTATGGGCCTGGATGGAGGACAACTGCAGCATCTAAGGCTCCTCCTCTGAGGCAGTGATGGTTTGCAGAGTGCTGAGGCCTTCCCAGGGGAAGTGATTATAATGTATGTTTCTCAGTGTCAGATCTGACAGCCTTGTGGTACTCGTAGGCTTTTGTGGATTGCCATAGGTTCTGTTGCACTTGCAGAAGTGGCCCACCTTGCCTAACTTTGTTCTGCTGGGGCTATCTGGGTCGGCCAAACCGAGTTAGGAACATTGGCCCATCTCCTCATGGGTATTATTGGCAGATCCGTGTCAAGATTGTCACCTTATCTAAATCAGTCATCCATCATCAGACCCATTTTAGGTATGGGACGTTACAATTTAATAGTTATCCTTACATCAGTATTTTTTGAATTATTTTCAGGACTCATAATCAACCTGCTTGGCCTGAAAAAGATATGTGATGTTTGGATTTCTATGTGTGTGTGTTAGTACATTTTAGACCATTGAAGACGGCTTTCTGGGCTGAAATGTATTTGGTCCTGTGGTTATCATACGTGTGTACCCATCATTGAGGTCCAGCAGTTATTGTAAGTGAAACTTACACTTGTTGCTGTATATTACATTCTGAGTTTTTATTTGCATTTTATGTGTGTTGTTTTTCATCTTATGTTTTTGTGCACTGTGTAATACATAGTTGTATTTTATACTATTTTTAATACCATTAAAATTAGATGTATAAGAAATGCCATAATGCCAGAGTCTGTCTCTTTGATGGGGGCTCAAAGCTGCACTGTTATCCTGTCCACCATTTTATCCTCACAACAACCCTGTGTGTGAAGTAGCTATGGCTGAAAGTGTGTAACCCCTGAACTTTCATCTGTGGATTTGGGATCTGAGTATTAGAGACACATGACAGGTTGCTTAAAAGCTCTCTTATTACATGTTGCCTATCGTGAATATAACCTGGTTCAGGGTGTTCTAATGCCCTTCATTTTCGGCACTGCAATTTCCATAATCATTGTTTGGGGGGTTGGTGGCCACTTTTGAAACATGTACCATTATTGTGTGATGATTTATCCCTGCCACAAATACAGACCCATAGCTTCCATTGCAAATGGGGGGGTGTGTCTCAACTTGGCCAGGATATTCCCATGCCTTTCAGATTTGACCCTGGAACTTCCACAATCATCCTGATGCTGTTGGACAATTTCGAGACTCCTAGCTTTATTCTCTGATAAGTTATGCTTGCCATAAATATACAGATGGAAAGACGGGTCAATTCTTTTATTACTATATATTCATGGTAACAGCACGCAAAGTGATTTGTTGTGTTATGACATTGGGTTGGGATCGGGGTCATATGGGGGCAGGGTCATATGGGAGGGATCAGGCAGAATCTTTGTTTGGGGCCCATGGTGGCTCTCGGCAGCCCTGGTCAGAGGATGAACAGGGCAATGTGGTCTTGTGGGATTTCATGAGAGCTGTGTAAGGTAGAGAAGATATTTGCTCAAGAAAATCCAGCAGTATTATCTGATAAAAAGAAATGACCCTGTGGTGAAAGATCACAGGGCAAATCTTTGTGATAAATATGCATGTGTGAACAGAAGATCTTTGTGATAAATATGTGTGTGTGTGAACCAGACTTAGGTGTTCTACCAATCAGGGTTCCATTTGGAGCAATTTATACACGTCTGAATAGTCCCTTAACGTTGAGTTCCCCACTACTACTAATTCAGAAGTAGTGTTTATAATTTTGAGTTGTTATAGCAAGACTTTGACTTCCCCCAAAAATAATTAACTCACAGTTTAGTCCAATATATCTATAAAAATAAAATCACTCAAAAACTAATACCCTGTGAAAACAGCATTTTTATTCTACATAATTTTCACATTCATATGGAAAGGAGAAAAGTGAAAGTACAGTATTTTAAGAAAGGGAAAATTCTGATGAATGGAAAGGGGCAGTTTCATCCCTCAATATTTAAAAGCCAAGACATGGCTCAAAGACTCACCAAGCTCCAGAAGTCATTCCTCGAGGCACGCATTCTGAACTCAGGCAAAGAGCATATACCACCATGAACGCCATACTTGCACAAGGATGGCTCCATATATGCTTAGTGATGCTTTTCTTCAGTGAGGTCTCATCTCAGAGCTGCACCAGTCTTCGTGTACAGCTAACCACCACCACCAAGAACAGCCTGGGACTACTGAAGAGCAAAATGAGAACAAACCTTCCTCTCCAGTGCCTAAGTGACATGAGAGACTTTGTCGCCACCCAAGAAATTCTCAAGGAGATCCAAACGTCCCTGGAAGAGAATCCAAAGGTGGCCATTCATGAAATCTTCCAACAGATCATCCGCACCTTCAACCAAAACCGGACGGAAACGGCTTGGGATGAGAATTCCATGGCAGCATTCCAGACCAGACTTCACCAGCAAGTCCAGCATCTGGGAAGGTGCTTGAGTGCAGAGATGGAGAATGACATCCCGTCTCCAAGAGGTCAGAACATCCAGCTCACCAGGCTGAGAGTGAAAAGATACTTCCAGAGAATTGACAACTTCCTGAATGAGAAGCAGCACGGTCTGTGTGCCTGGGCAATTGTCCAGATCGAAGTCAAGCAATGTCTGCTGTTGGTGGACCAACTCACAAATAGGATTCCAATCTGAAGGTACTTAGATATTTTAAAAAATATTTTTGCTTTGAACTGAAGAATAATTAGCTAACCCTACAGATACCAATTAAAGACTTTTTTGCCATCAAGTCACAGCTGGCTTATGGCGACCCCATAGGGTTTTCAAGGCAAGAGATGTTCATAGGTGGTTTGCCCTTGCCTGACTCTGTGTCAGGACCCTGGCATTCCTCGGTGGTCCCCCTTCCAGACACTGGCCGGGGCTGACCCTGCTTAGCATGCAACATCTGACGAAATCAGGCTAGCCTTGGCCATCCAGGGCAGGCCATGAGGACCACAGCCTCCCCGCAAAAAAAGGCTTTTCACCATCAACACTCATTTAGCTTCCCACAGATTTCATCAGGTCTTTCTTGTGACTCAAATGAGGAGATTCACATCGAGCTTACTGTTAAATCGATCTCAGCTATTACTAATTTTGTCTACTCTGGTGATATTTACTTCACCAACCCCCAGCTCACATCTTGACAGTCAGCCCTTAGGGTGCACAGGTACTATCCAAATATCCATGTTAGTATAACATAGCATTTCATATATATCACGGATACATTTTTACCAAACCTGTAATGCAATCCAATCATATAAGTTAAACAGCTTTGTAAAATACTATAGTGTAATTGTTTTTAAAGGTAAAGGTAAAGGTTCCCTTGCTCGAAAGCCAGTCGAATCCGATTCTAGGGTTGCGGTGCTCATCTCTGTTTCAAAGCCGAAGAGCCAGCGCTGTCCGAAGACGTTTCCGTGGTCATGTGGCCGGCATGACTAAACACCAAGGCGCATGGAACGCTGTTACCTTCCCACCGAAGTGGTCCCTATTTATCTACTTGCAATTTC
>NW_015164226.1:350144-355598 GCF_001447785.1 Gekko japonicus
ATATGACTGGTTGATGTGCATTTTATTTTATTTATTGTCTTTATTTATTATTTTTATTATTATATTTTATTTATGCAAAACTTTATTTATGTAAAATAAATTTTATTTATGTAAAATTAGTCTTGTGTTTTAAAAAGTGAAGCTCCTGAAAAAATCCAACAAATAATCATAGAATCATAGAATTGAAAGGGACTGTCAGGGTTTTCTAGTCCAACCCCCTGCACAATGCAGGAAATTCACAAATACCTCCCCCTCCACATCTTCACATTCACAAACTATGGGAAGAATTTCTTAATGTGCACACAATTTAAAAGATGAAATTGAACACACACACACACACCAAGGAGGTGGGAGTTTTCTTGCTCTTAAGTCCCACAGCGTCTCCATTAAAACCTTCTGAGTGCAAAACGAGTTTCCAAGGATAAAAATCAGAAAAGCAGAAAACAGATATCCTGCGTTTGGGAAGCAGCAGAAAGCCTGCGCCTTCCATTCACTCTTTCAAAGCTTTAGGCTAAACAAAATGTTCTTAAACAGGTCGTTTACCTGGGAAATCTGTAGCCACATGACGATTGTTGGAAGCAGCAGCAGCACTGCATGACGTAAAATAAAGAAACAAAAAGAAGAAGCAAATTTGTGGACTGTAACTGGACTTGAATCAATTTTTCACAGTGAACATTGGTGGAGTATAACCTTGGTTGAGTCACTGTGGTCCATTTGAAGCTGAAACAAAATGTTCTTGGATAGTCATCTAAAAATGATTGGGGGGGGGGGGGGTGGGGGGTTGATGACACAAATTCCAGGCAACCCTCTAGAAAACACCTAATTTCCCCTCCCATGTGTTTGGTCTCATGGAGAGTCAGATTCCTGTATTTATTTATTTATTTATTTAAAATCCATTTCTCTGCAAAAAGATGGTATATTTTGGATTGGATGGGAGTCTTCATTCCATGAAGCTTAATCGGGGGTGGGGAGGCAGAGTCCATTTCGTCAGAAGCATGAAGGGATGGACCTAACCTAAGCATCCGAAGAGGGGCTGTGAGCTGGCATGCACCCACCCCAATACTACTGTGATTCAGTGTAGATTTATTTTCAAGAAGAGGGCTTGTTCAATTAGAAGCCCTGAAGGGCAACACAAACTGTCCCGTTACAAAAGAAATTGAGGTCAAACAAATCCCACCTGTTAAGAAAGAAACAGCAGATAAAGACGGGGACATAAACATAGGAAGAGGAATTACCCCTTCCCTCTTGTAATTATCTGATCTCAGATAGTCCCTGGCCCCACACTTTTGCTCCCCTACTAGCTACAGCAACCCCAAACCCAGGCATGACTTGCATGACCTAGGGGGGGAAAGGTTGTGGCCTCCCCGTAAGGCCATCTCTCTGCTGCTACACCAGGGAACAGTGGTCACTTCCAACTTGTTGCAATGACAGAAAACAAATGTCACCAATTCCAGCATGTGTTGGTGGTGGGGATTCCTCTCTCTCACTTGGCTGAGCTGGAGTCAGTGGAAAGCATCTCACTGCAGATTCCAAAGCTTTAGACCTGTACCACTGCAGATTCTAGTTCTGCACCAAATTAAAGCAACTGCAGACTTCTTCCATTTGCACCTAGGAAAATCTAGGTGCATAAGAAGGACATCTCAATTCTTCCATCTCTGTAGTTGGTTCCCCTCCAGAATCTTCTTCCCTTACCATGAGCACACTGTTACTTGCTTAAGACATATGAAATATGATTTCTTCTCTCCTTTTTGCTTTATTTCCTGAAATAAGCCCTCAACATCCTTTTATCCATTCACCTTCTCTTACGCCTCCATTCCCTGTTCAAAACCAGCTTGCCCTACTGCCTGCCAGCCCTTCACCATTGCACCCAAAACTCCATGCCACCGTATCTTCTGTTCCCAATTTGGGCACCCCTCCCCCCATACACACCATTCATACATCTCTGGGTTGGTTTCCTCTGGACTAGTCAAGTGGGAGGAACACCAGTTGGAGCAAAAATAACTTTAATTGGGAATATCTAGCTTAAACTAAAGGGTCGCAGTGGCTCAAAGGTTAAGACGCTGAGCTGCAGACTGGAAGGTCTGTGGTTCGGCTGTTCGAGACCCTAGTGCCGCATGACGGAGTGAGCTCCCGTCTCTGGCCCCAGCTCCTGCCAGCCTAGCAGTTTGAAAGCAATAAATTGCAGGTAGATAAATAGGTACCACTTTGGTGGGACAGTAACAGCGTTCCGTGCACCTCGGCATTTACTCATGCCGGCCACATGACCGTGGAGAAGTCTTTGGACATCTCTGGATCTTCGGCCTGGAAACGGAGATGAGCACTACCCCCTAGAGTTGGATTCGACTAGCTTTCGAGCAAGGGAAACCTTTACCTTTACCTTAGCTTCAACTAACACCAAGTACCCATTGGGACAGTGCAAAGTGAACGGTTTTGATTGGTTTCTGTCTTACTTTTTCATACGGACTCCCCATTTTCTATTCTGTAGCATGTTTGGGGTTTTGATGTTTCATCCATTGACACAGGTTGAAACAATTTTCCAGCCTGGTGGAAGAGAGAAGCTCCCTATCCTCTTAGGTATGTCCCTCCTGGGGGTGGGGGTCGCAGGAGAAAGACAAGGCTCAAATTGGTTTCCAGTCCTTCCCACTCCAGTCTTTCTCTATTGCTATATATTGTTATGTTCTCCCAACTCCTCCCAGTGCTGAGATGTTCCAGAGGCAGCAGTACTCACCCGGGCTGGTTTGGAAGAGAGTGAGCGGATGGCATTCTCACTGGGCAGGAAATGCATTTTGTCCCATCAGATCTCCAGAGAGAGAGATCCTGCATCCAAAGGTGCTTTGGCCAACCTCACAGCAAGATCTGTCTGCTTCTCTATCTCTTCCAGAACCTGAACTGCGGTTTCTTCACACAGAAACATGCATGCTCCCCTTCCTTCAGCTGGAAAACTGTCACTTCTGCCAAGCCCTGATGGGTACTTGGACAAAGTCATTTCCTAAAATGAAATATCTCCTATTTGCATGTCCTCCCAGACATGCCACTTCAGGCTAAGCCTGTAGGGTAGAGTCATCTGTGGGGGTGAGCCCCTCATCCCCCCCATGCTGCAGTACCTGGTTGGATCAGCCCTCACAGCAATTTTAAAAATTAAGGCGTAAGATTGGTCCCATGTGTACATGGGTGGACTAGGGGATGAAATATCATCTAGTGAAGGAAGGTTTGGTCAACACCATAGTCTTTCTCCTCCTCCTCCTCTCTGTGTAGGGGCTTGGAGAAACATCTAGGGGAATCTACCTCGGCACAGACTAGTGAGGTCATGGGTGAAGGGCCTGTTCTATAGAGCCTGGCCTTTTCCTGTGCTTGACTACAGGCACTGCCACTGGTTGCCAGGGCAAGAGCCCCGCTTGCGTGGCTAGGCTGTGGAGTCTGCTACACCCAGCTTTCAATAGTGCATCAGTAGCCTCGCCAAGTGCAGGATCATGATCCCATGGCCAGGGAAGGCTTCTTGCCTTGCAGCCTATACCCCACTCTTGCTGGCTATCATCATGGCTTGCCCTCCAAATGGCAAGGAAGATGGGAGTTAGGGATGCCAGCCTGGCAGCCAGCAGAAAAGCAGGGGGGAGGGAAATGGGGGAGCAGCTGTCAACAATGTTGTGACATGACTTCCAGGGAAACCTTGGAAGTGATGTCACACCTCTCTAGGAATCCTAGAGAGATGTGACATCACTTCTGGGTTTCCCTGGAGGAAATATCATGTGATAGGCTGGGCAGCAGTGTTCCCTCTAAGCTGAGTTATGTGAGCTAGCTGACAGTTTTTTAGCCTCTGGCTCACACATTTTTGTCTTAGCCCAGGAAGGGTGGCTCCAGAGCAAACTAATTTATGCAGTAGCCAAACTGCTCGCTCACAACTTTAATGCCAGTAGCTTACAAAGTAGAATTTTTGCTCACAAGACCCCACAGCTTAGAGGGAACATTGCTGGGCAGCCATTTTTTATTTTATTTTTCTCCTGTTGCTGCTCAGAGTGGTGACAGAAGCTGGGAGTGGGGGATCCCCATCTCCACCAGGGGACTGCATGGGACCCCCACCACCATGTTATGCTGCTGGATACTGCTTTTGTGTTTGAACTTTTTTGTTTTGTTTTCGGGGCTGCTGAGAGCCACCATGGGCCCCACGACAGATTCCATCTGGGTCCCCCCATGTGACCCTGATCAAAACCAAATATTATCTGCTTGCTGCTATTATCCACAAATAGAATAATAACTGTTTGTTACGTAAGAAACATTACAGGAAAATTAGCAAGATTATTAAAGAGCAGTTTTTACTTAACTTATTCCTGCAGTGCACATTGCAATAAGGTATGGTGCAAACACTCCCCCCTTTCAAATAACAACCATTTAGCATATCTCAATATTAAAGGAGAGGCGACAAATCTGAGAAAATCTAGCTCACGGTATTCTGTGAGCTCTCTTAGTCTTTCTCACTGACTTGCTTTGGAAAAGAAGGGAGAAGGTGATTAGAGCTAATAGGTATGTATATTTCTTGCAGCTGGCACTCACGGGCACCATGGCACCAATAGGAGTGTTTCTTAGCAAGCAATTTCTTCTTCTCTCAAAGCATCTTGTTTCTGAAACAAAGAACAAGTTCTGGCAGGCGATCAAAGTCCTGCATTTGCACTGACTTTAGAAAGCAACTCTAGACCCTGGATACTGAAATCCAACTGGCTCCAGTTCTCTCCTTCCCTTCTCTTCTGCTGCCGCTGCCTCCTGAAACAGAAAGGAAAAGAAAGCAGGAGAGAATGGAGAGATACCACCCCGCCCTCCTCTCCCAGCCAGAGTGTAAGATTTCTGCTGTTTAAAAAATCCAATACATTCCCTATTCCTAGGCCTTGAGTTGGATCCTGTCCTTGTTAACTCAAAGTGTTTGGAAGAGTGTAAAACTTCCCAGGGCTCATATGGGGAGAGGTGGTCCTGCAGGTATGATGGTCCCAGGCTGGACAGGGCTTTGAAGGTCAAAACCGTAACCTTGAACCAGATCCAGTATTCGATCAGCAGCCAGTGCAGTTGGTGCAACACTGGCTTAATGCACGCCTGTGAAGGCATCGCCATCTGTACGTGTGCAGCTGCATTCTGCACTAGCTACAATTTCCGAATCAGGCCCACGGGTAACCCCACGTAAAGCGAGTTACAGTAACCCACCCTGGAGGTGACCATTGCGGGGATCACTGTAGCTAAGTCTTGAGGGGTAAGATAAGGAACCAGCTGCCTGACTGGCCGAGGATGATAAAAGACCAATCCGGTAGCGGAAGTGACCTGGGCCTATTCTTCTCTGGGGCATAATTAAGAAGATCCTCCTCCCCACCTTTCACTGCCTCCAGCCAGGGGCTCATTTACCAGCTGACAATCCTTGTGTCAGAAAAGTTCCTTTATGTAGCTCAGGAAATGCATCTCTTACTCTCGCTCTGT
>NW_015164226.1:355632-363385 GCF_001447785.1 Gekko japonicus
GAGAGAGAGAGAGATCACAGCAAGAAAGGGCAGAGCAGAGGCATTTCAGGGGAAGCTACTTACTGTGTTGGCTGCTGGACAGCTCCAGCTGGGGCCCCTCAAGCTGACCTTGGGTCCAATGTTCCCTCTAAGCTGTGGAGTCTTGTGAGCAAAAATTCTACTTTGTGAGCTGCTGCCATTAAAGTTGTGAGCCAGAGATTTGGCCACTGCATAAATTAGTTTGCTCTGGAGTCATCCTTCCTGAGCCAAGACAAAAATGTGTGAGCCGGAGGCTAAAAAACTGTGAGCTAGCTCACACTAACTCAGCTTAGAGGGAACACTGCTTGGGTCCCCCAAATTTAGTCCCCCAGTCCCCTTCTTTCTCTCTCTTTTTTATTCTTTACCCAGTCCCCTTCTCTTGGTGGTTTTTATGCCCTAGTTGGTTCTTAGATAGTTGGGGTTTTTTTGTTGTTGTTTTATTATTATTTTGATTCTTTCCCCTTTGTGAAATGACTCGAGCAGGTCTCTAGAGAGGTGGCTTACATTTTTGTTCTAAATAAATAAACAATGCAATATGTTTTGCAATCTTTATTCTTCTCTCTGGATTCTCAGTGAAGTGGAATAAAAGAAGATTTGGAAGGCCAGATACAGTGTCTGGATGTGTTCTTTATTCTTGTACATTTTATTTTATCTTGATTGTGTAGCACCACTGGTCATAGCCCCTGCATTTTGTATCATGAGCTGTAGGTTCGAGTCCAAAACGGAACTTTTTAGCTCTGTCCATAGCCATAGTCAACAACATGAAACTAAATTTTCATGGACATAGATCCAGGTGGGCAGCCGTGTTGGTTTGAACCAGAAGAACAAATTTTGGAGTCCAGTGGGGCACCTTTAAGACCAACAAAGGTTTATTCAAGGTATGAGTTTTTGTGTGCAAGCACACTTCAGATATTTGAAAAAGTGTGCATGCACATGAAAGCTCATACCTTAAATAAACCTCTGTTGGTCTTAAAGATGCCACTGGACTCCAAAATTTGTTCTAAATGCAAATATAAACAGTTTCAAAGACTAGAAAATTTTGCAAGCAGAAGGATCTTCCCATCATTACTGTAATAGCTGAAGTCACCTTAATTTACAACCTGACTGTTGTATTCTGACTTATTTTTCAAAAATATATAGTTCAAATATACAAAAAAACCCACATTAACTGCATTGCCTAGAGTTGTGATTTTTAATAGAAAAAACTTAAATGTGGAAAAATATAATAAATACAGGAAACAAATAAATGCATATGTTTAAGATGACCAGCACTATAAATACAAATAATAGTTCTTAGAATATCAATAGTATCTTCACAATTTTGTAAGGAAATACATATTAAAATAGCATTAAACTGCAGTGTACATTGAAATGTAGATTCTGTGTAGGAATAATTTGCATTGATAAATTGCTAGCTCTTGATCTGTGTAATTGATAGTTTGGCTTGCATAACTCTCTGCTATTCCATTGGACATTGTCTTACCTCACACCACTGAAGTATTTCTCAGTTGACAGTACTGAGGGAAACTATTCTTGCATGAAGATTTTCCCAATAAAAAATCATGGGTTCCTTACATTTGTACATAACATGAAAAATGTATCTAAGAGTGATTTTCAAACAATGCACATAATCCTTAACATATTGTCCTGTCCACCAGGGAAAGCCACAAAACCCCAACATTCAGTGTGGTGTAGAAGTTAGTATGTAAGACCAGGACCTGGAAGACCCATGTTCAAAACCCCACTCAGCCATGGAAGCTCAGTGGGTGACCTTGGGCCAGTAACGCTCTCCCAGAATAACCCATCTCATAGGGTTCTCACAGGGATAAAATGAAGGAGAAGCTCCTTGGATGAAAGGCAGGATAAAAATGTAGTAAGATTTTGGAACATGTTCTGGAACCCACAGAAGTGCTCAGCAGTCCCCTAGCTGTGTTCATTATGCTGTAGTGTTGTACTGAGTGAACCAAAAAGCAACCTGGAACAATACTGATATTTCTGTGTGCCTGAATATTGCAAGGGGGATCAGTTGCTGTTGGCCAACTGTCCTTCAGAGAAGTGCGATTGCCTCAGTCTGATCATTTTAGCTTCTAGGGAGAGTTCAGACTTGATTTGATCTGGAACCCACTGACTTGTCTTTTTGGACGTCCATGGTATCTGTAAAACTCTCCTCCAACACACATTTCAGCCTTCTTCATTGTCCAACTGTCACACCCATACATACTAATGGGAAATACTATGATCTTGGTCGTCAGTGACATGTCCTTATGCTTAAGTCTTAGTCTGTTTGTTAAGGTTTTTTGCATGTCCCTACTATACATCAGAGGATGGCGGAAGACCGGAAGGCCTGGCGGGAGCTGGTCCATGGGGTCACGAAGAGTTGGACTCGACTGTACGACTGAACAACAACAACTATACATCACAGATATTCATGCAGGTTGCAAAAGGAGCTGTCCTTGAGTGACATTTGCATCTTCATATCCATGAGTGTTTGGCTCTGAGCTTGAGAATGGAAAAACAACCCTCACCACTATGGACTTAGGCAGTAAGACCTGGAATGAGGCCTGCCACAGACTTTTAGCTACTGTGAGATTTCAAGGCAACTCTTGTGATTTGTCTCAAAAGATGCACCTTATGAATTCTCAGGGAAGCAAAAACAGCTTTGCTTTCAGTAGGTGCTACGAGGAAAGGAGAGAGGCAGAGTTTATGATCCCTAACTGGAAGCTACGCTGATATGTTTTGCTGGATTAATTACAAAGGTATTGTTTTAAAAAGCAACCCATACCTTTGTTTATGGATCCTTCTGATGAATTGGTCCACCAACAAGAGACATTGCTTGACTTCTATCTGGGCCATCTCCCAGGATCACAGGTTTAGCTGATTCTCTCTCAGGAAGTCATCGATTCTTCGGAAGAATCTTTTCACTCTCAGCCTAGTGAGCTGGATCTTCAGACGTCTTAGAGATGGGATGCCATTCTCCAGCTCTGCATTCAGGCATGCTCCCAACTGCTTTACTTGCTGGTGAAGTCTGGTCTGTAATACTGCCGTGGAATTCTCATCCCAAGCAGTTCCAATCAGGTTTTGGTTAAATATGTAGATTATCTGCCGGAGGATTTCATGGATTTCCACTTTGGGATTCTCTTTCAAGGACTGTTGGATCTCTTTTCTAAGGAAGGTTTGTTCTCATTTTGCTCTTCAGTGTTTCCAAGCTGTGCTTGTTGGTGGTGCTTAGCTGCAAGCCAAGATTGTTACAGTCCCGAGATAAGATTTCCTCGAAGGAGAATATCACCAAGCAAATATGCAGCCAACCTTTTGCAATCATGGCGGTGACAGTGGCTTATGCGCTTTTGTGTATTGTAGAATGTGGACTCTTGGCAAGTTGTTCTGGAGTCTAGAGCATCTTTGAATCTAACCCTTGTATTTAAATGTTCAGAAGCTCATATAAATTTAAGAATCACGTATAATAAAAACGCTGTGTGATTTTTTTTTGCACTTGAGGAATAAAATAGCTTTACTTGAAAATGGTTTTTGTTCACAGTAGCTTAGTACGTTTCCTCTGGACTTCTCAGTCTTCATCACATCAGATCAAAATACTGAACTCTTGGAGTTTCTCATCCTGAACCAAAATTTCCACGGGATATCAGTCTTAAGCTGCTGCATTTTAAAGCAATGTATATTTGTCAGTTCACTGTGTTGTTGGTTCCCAATTCATCCTACTGATGCACACACCTGGCTGATTTGCGCATGCACAGGTATCACTTAATTATCCAGACTTCATGACTGACAGTTTCAGTTTCAGGCTTGCCCTTGGTCCATCTGAAAGCATTCTGCTTTAGGAGGTATGAACTTGGAGTTTGATTCATGACTGAAGATTTGCTCCACAAGTTCTGCTGTTCTGAATATGTATGTCAGTAAAGAGGTCTTTTGTTCTCCAGTGAAAGAGGTCTGAGTTGTGGTACCCAGTGATTTCTCAGGGACCCCTTGTGAGTAGGCCAAATTAAAATAACAAGCAAGTATAGCTTCCTCTTATCTATGCTATGTCTGTGAGTAAAAACATGAAAGACATTAGGGAGTCAACCCCACTCCTGTCACTGAAGGCCATCATCCTGAGCTAGTTTATTTGTATCACATTTTCTTTTCCTCCTTCTAATGAACAGTTTTCATTTACATGTGAGCTGCCTTGAAGTTGGAACCTGGCAGAAGTATATCCTCTGAAATGTAAACACCAGTTTCTCTCCCCCCCAGCCTTTTTCCACTAAAGAGAGGAGAAAACCTCAAGACAAGGAGAAGGAGATGGGTGAGACACCTGATTGGCTGCCTGTTGAAAGAAGGTGGCTGGGAAAACCAAGACTCTTAGATCCAAAACCAAAGCAGCATCGATGTAGTATTTTTTATTAATACCAATCAAAATGACACAAAGCGGGGTCCAAGCTTTTCAGTTCACCTAAAATCTTCATCAGGCTGGATGTTATGCAATAAAAAGGGAGGGGGGAGAAAAGCAGTTGTTTCAGGCCATGATTTTAGGAACTTTTCTTGCCAGCATTCCTGTCCTTAATAGTCAAGAAGATATACAGTGGTGCCAGTGGTGCCACTGATGTCAGGTTGTACCCTACTCGCTGTAAGCAAGAGCAAACAAATGGTACCTTTTAAAATTGCAAATGTCAGCAGTTACAGCAATAACAAAGGCAACGAAAGGCTTTAAAATCCAACCTGACGAAGAGTTCTAGTGAACGTGAAAGCTTGGACACTACTTTATGTCTGGTTGGTCCTAACGAAAGGTATTCTCTGATTTTGCCTTGTTTTGCTATTTGATTTGGTACCAGTAAGGCTGCAAACAACTTTAGAGCCCGTTTGGAATTGGGAGGCGGGGGAAGTGAGGCCTTTTCCCTTTGGAGCCAGATGTCATTAGCCAGGTGGAAGTGCCATCCTTCTGCTGCTCAGGAGGTGTCCTAGGTGGGCTTTTTGGCATTGCAAATGCCTTGGGGATGAGCAGACGAGCAGTCCTCCTCCTTACCAACTGAGAAGGGTGCACGAGGAAGTTTAGTTCGACCTCAATTTCTTTTGTAACGGGACAGTTTGTGTTGCCCTTCAGGGCTTCTCATTGAACAAGCCCTCTTCTTGAAAATAAATCTACACTGAATCACAGTAGTATTGGGGTGGGTGCATGCCAGCTCACAGCCCCTCTTCAGACGCTTAGGATGGGTCCATCCCTTCATGCTTCTGATGAAATGGACTCTCCCCCCCCCCCGATTAAGCTTCAGGGAATGAAGACTCCCATCCAATCCAAAGTGTACCATCTTTTTAAATAAATAAATAAATAAATAAATACAGGAATCTGACTCTCCATGAGACCAAACACATGGGAGGGGAAATTAGGTGTTTTCTAGAGGGTTGCCTGGAATTTGTGTCATCAACCCCAGGGTGGTTCTCAACCCCCCCCCCCCCAACACTTTTTAGAAGTCACGTCATTTTTAGATGACTAGCCAAGAACATTTTGTTTCAGCCACAAATGGACCACAGTGACTCAACCAAGGTTGTACTCCACCAATGTTCACTGTGAAAAATTGATTCAAGTCCAGTTACAGTCCACAAATTTGCTTCTTCTTTTTGTTTCTTTATTTTACGTCATGCAGTGCTGCTGCTGCTTCCAACAATCGTCATGTGGCTACAGATTTCCCAGGTAAACGACCTGTTTAAGAACATTTTGTTTAGCCTAAAGCTTTGAAAGAGTGAATGGAAGGCGCAGGCTTTCTGCTGCTTCCCAAATGCAGGATATCTGTTTTCTGCTTTTCTGATTTTTATCCTTGGAAACTCGTTTTGCACTCAGAAGGTTTTAATGGAGACGCTGTGGGACTTAAGAGCAAGGAACCTCCCACCTCCTTGGTGTGTGTGTGTGTGTTCAATTTCATCTTTTAAATTGTGTGCACATTAAGAAATTCTTCCCATAGTTTGTGAATGTGAAGATGTGGAGGGGGAGGTATTTGTGAATTTCCTGCATTGTGCAGGGGGTTGGACTAGAAAACCCTGACAGTCCCTTTCAATTCTATGATTCTATGATTATTTGTTGGATTAATTTTTATATTTTCAGTAGTATGCTTTAGTTACACCACTGCACGTGAACCATTCTTTACAGATCAAAAGGGCATGTAGGGATGTACCCGGGAAAGATGTGTTCTGCATTCTTTGTGCTTTTTCTCCTGAGCCTCGAAAAAACTGCAAGAATGGCAAAAGGACTTGCTTTTTGAGTCTGGGTGTTGTTTCATGACCACAGTCTACATTTGAAATTTGGAATAAGCATTTCCCACCTTTTGAGGCTGCAAGGAAGTTTAAATTCCACACTGGGGGTGATGATGAGACTAAGGGGAATTTATCAGAACATGTGTCCACAATCCAAGACGTTTCAGGAGCTTCACTTTTTAAAACACAAGACTAATTTTACATAAATAAAATTTATTTTACATAAATAAAGTTTTGCATAAATAAAATATAATAATAAAAATAATAAATAAATAAAATATAATAATAATAATAATAAATAAAGACAATAAATAAAATAAAATGCACATCAACCAGTCATATGAATACCAATTGCCAAATATAAATACATCTTCACAGTGATGTTTTAGAATAAATATTAGAAATGGCGCAAAACTATACCAAAAACTTAAATTCAGGCAGCATATGAAAATAATTTGTTCTGACAAATTGCTTGCACTCCCTTTATGATATTTTGATCTTTGATTGGCATAACTCTCAATCATTCCCATTAGGCTTTGTGTTACTACACAGTTTTTGGCTATAATAAATTGGAAACTTGTACTTTCATCCAGTCTTTCCCATGTAGAATATGTAAAATGAGACATCTAAGAGTGAAAAGCAGTGATATTAAATAGCCCTTCTACATTTTGAGGAAACTTTCTTAGACTCATTTTCTTCCATGGATGAGCTGTACGTTCGTCATATAAAAGGAGGCAGTGGATTCCAGGGCACGTAGGACACATCTGGTAGGTCTCTGCCTCGTCCTATATGAATCAAGAGGGCAAACTATAATATGTCCAATAATTTCCTGCACCTGCACATTTCATCAGTAGTGATAGGCTAGCTGTTTTTCACCATTACTGACAAAAAAAATAATCAAGAACCCCCTATTAAACTTCAAATGAATGCCATAGGGCCCTGAACTATCATTCATCACTTGGTTCACATTTAGCAGTGTTTTTAGTAAACCCAAACTGTAATGAAGCTAAGTGCTTCCGCTACTGCATCAGGGGGTGCAGAGTGACTGATAAAGTTCTTGCTGGCATCAGTGCAGGGAAAATCCATCCAAAGAAACCTGAAAAGAATCGTAGAAGGGAGAGGAAAGTGTTTTGGAGAATCTTCTGGCTTTACCCCTGCCTTGAGGTCTCTTGGGGTCTCTTCTCTCCTCTTGTGCTTTTATCTTCTATGGAAGACTTGATTGTCATAATGCACAGTTAAAAACTGCATCTTACTGTCTGTAATTCAGTGAAGCAATCTGGAAACCAATATAAGAACAGCAGGAAATATTTTGCTTTCTAGAAACGGGTAGCAGAAGGAAACGAAAGAGGAATGGCCTGGGTGCTCTGTTCAGCTGCGTTTTCAGGCGATTCTGACTGGAAGGAAAAAGAGAAGTGGTTAAAATTCAATATTCACTTTGAAATGTTTTTTTCTCTCTTTTCAGTCATTATTTCATTTTGTTATTTATCTTACTTATTGCCAT
>NW_015164226.1:363884-364016 GCF_001447785.1 Gekko japonicus
CTCGGCGTTTAGTCATGCTGGCCAAATGACCATGGAGAAGTCTTTGGACAGCACTGGCACTTGGACTTGGAAACAGAGATGAGCACCCCATCCCTAGAGTCAGATTCGACTGGCTTTCGAGCAAGGGAGACC
>NW_015164226.1:365126-412137 GCF_001447785.1 Gekko japonicus
CGGTCGCCCGGGCCGAGATTGGGGGGGCGAGGTGGGGGACGGAAGGCCGATGCCTCCGTTGCCCGGCCCTCTACAGAATCCACCCCCCAAACCTCCAGGTATTTCCCTCCTTAGAGCTGGCAACCCTACATTCCCCTCAGTGCCTGTTGGTAGGCAACTAAGCTTGGTCCTGTCACCTACTTTGGCCTTTGGGAGAAAACACATTGGGGCCAATCCTGATAGGGTTGCCAACTCCAGATGGGAAATTCCTGGAGATTTGAGGGATGGAGCCTGAAGAGGGTGAGGTTTGAGGAGGGGTGGGACCTCAGACAGGTACACTGCCATAGACTCCACCCTCCAAACCAGTCAGTCCCACATAGGGAACCATTGTTGCCAATCTCCAGGTGAGGGCTGGAGAGCACTCAGTATTACAACTGCTCTGCAGAAGGGAGGGCAGAAGTCAGCTGAAGTCAAAGGGGCAGATAATGGTAGGTTGGTGGCTAGCTGGGAAGGAGATGGGGTTGCCAACTACATGCTGACAAATTCCTGGGGATTTGAGGGGTGGAGCCTGGAGAGGGTGGGGTTTGCAGAGGGGTGGGACCTCAGACAGGTAGAATGCCATAGACTCCACCCTCCAAACCAGCCATTTTGTCCTGGGTAACAATTGCTGCCAATCTCCAGGTGAGGGCTACAGATTACTCACAATTACAACTGCTCTTCAGGTAGCAGAGATCAGTTCCTCTGGAGAAAACAGTGGACTCTGTCATTATACCCTGCTGAGGTCACCACAGCAAATTGACACTGTTTGCCCAAAGCCAGAGCACTGCCCCAGAGCCTCTTTCTAGATCTCGTTGTATTGCTTTCACAACGGGCTTTACTGCTAGTCAGATAATAAAGCTAGGAGTCTCAAAATTGTCCAACAGCTTCAGGATGATTGTGGAAGTTCCGGGGTCAAAACTGAAAGGAATATCCTGGCCAAGTTGAGATAACCCCCCCATTTGCAATGGAAGCTATGGGTCTGTATTTGTGGCAGGGGTGACACATCAGACAATAATGGTACATGTTTCAAAAGTGGCCACCAACCCCAGAATGATTTTGGAAATTGCCCAAAAATGAAGGTCATTAGAACAACCTGAACCAGGTTATATTCACGATAGGCAACATGTAATAAGAGAGCTTTTAAGCAACCTGTCATGTGTCTCTAATTCTCAGATCCCCAATCCACCAATGAAAGTTCAGGGGTTACACACTTTCAAAAAACGAAAAAGGGGGAGGGACTCCACCCAAGATATATCTGGGAACCAAGAGGGTCAAGCTCTATATTATAAAATTACAAATGTTTATTAAGGTGTACACATGTTAAAACATATTATGATTAAAAGAAAGAGTCTAAATTTCAGACTTTTAAAAAGCTTTTCATGTACAAATACACTTGATGGGTAAACACCTTTTAACTTAGGACTAAATGCATTTCAGCCCCTTCGGGCCTTCCTCAGTAATCACTATTCTCTATATTACACTGACACACATCCAAAATACATGTATAAAAAGTTTGTGTGTGTGTGTGTGTGTATATCTGTCACATCTGTTTGTTAACTCTTGTATTGGTATGCTAATTTACTACCATTGACAGATCTTTGGTGTAGTGGTTAGGAGCCCGGACTCTAATCTGGGAGAACCACGTTTGATTCCCCACTCCTCTACATGCAGCTGCTGGTGTGACCTTGGATCAGTCATACGTTTTTCAGAGCTGTTCTCTCAAGGGTAGTTCTTGGGAGAGCTCTCTCAGCCCCACCTACCTCACAGGGTATTTGTTGTGGGGAGGAGAAGGGAAAGGAGATTGTAAGCCTCTTTGAGACTCCCTCGGGTAGTCAGGGGCGGGGTAATAATTTCCCCCTTTTCCTTTCATTCAGGGGTTGTTTCAGTTTAGTGATCCTGCTTTCCTCTTGTGTGTAGCTCTTCCAGGGCTGCTGAGGCTGTGGCATAGAAACTATGGGAGGGGGGGGAGCTTGGAGAGAGAGAGAAGGGGGGAGGGCATTACATCACTTCCGGGTGATGTGTGTGCAGCACGCACACACACACACACACTCCGCCCCCCCACTTCCCCCCACTAGGAAAGCTTTAGCTATGGCCCTGAGATGAGCACCACCCCCTAGAGTCGGATTTGACTAGCTTTCGAGCAAGGGAAACCTTTACCTTTTTAAGTGAAACTTACAGATGGGATATTTCTCTGGGGTGCCCCCATTGTGTACCCATTCAATGACAATAAACTGAACAGTTGTAACTGGGAGTATGAGCCATGGCTCTATCTACAGTGCTTTCTAGAACCATAAAGATGGCTTTTACATTCAATACCCCCATTAAAATGCTCCCCATACACAAAGAGATATTGGGCATCTTGGGCTTCTGACTTTTAAAGAACCCTATTTTTTTAGTATAACCTCCCCCAGATGTTGACCATTAAAGAAATTTCAATCAGTTTGGTGTAGTGTTTAAGTGCATGGACTCTAATCTGGAGAATGGGTTTGATTCCCCACTCCTCCACTTGCAGCTGCTGGATGACCTTGGGCAAGCCATAGTTCTCTCAGAGCTGTCCTTACCCAACCTACCTCACAGGGTGTCTGTTGTGGGGAGGGGAAGGGAAAGGAGATTGTAAACCGCTTTGAGACTCCGAGTGAAGGGTGGGGTATAAATCTAATCTCCTCCTCCTCCTCTTCTTCTAGTACTGTTTCCCCCCATCTAATAGTTCTAGAACTTTGTTCTATTTTCTAGCTCCGTTTGACAGCACAGCATCTGTGGAATCTTCCTTAAATGCAATAGCTAAGAATCTTCTCTCAAATAGACATTATTGTTATCATGTAAATCTACCAAGTATTGTCCCCCCTTCCCAATTATTTCACTTTGTGTAATATGTAAAGTGCCATCAAGGCGACCCCAGCAAGGGGCTTCCAAGGCAAGTGAGAATCAGCAATGGTTTGCCATTGCCTTCCTCTGCAGAATCTTCTTTGGCGGTCTCCCTTCCAAGTACCAACTCTTGGGGAGGCAGGTCCAAAGTTTTGGTGAAATGACAGAAAAGGCCCTTTCTTGGGTCAACACCTATTTGGCCTCAGATGGTGGGGGCAACTGAAGCCGAGCCTGTGAGGGTGACCGGAGTGAGCAATTTGTATGGTGTGTAGGATTGTATGGGAGAAGGTGGCATGTTGGTGCCAGGTCATACAGGGCTTTAGAGATCAATGTCAGTACCTTCAGCTGAGCCCAGAAGCAAATCAGAAGCCAGTGAAGATGGAACAAGACTTGAGTGATATGGTCCCTATGACCTACTACAGTCAAAACTGGAGCTCTAGTTTCCAGAAAGTCTTCAAGGCCAGCCCTTCATGCAGTGCACTGCAGTAATCTAATCTAGATGTTACTAGGGCATGCGCCACAGTAACAAGATATTTTCTGACCAGGAAAGGTCACAGCTGGCTCACCAGCCAAGGTTGGTGAAAGGCACCCTGCCACCGTTGACACCTGTTTATCCAAAGTCCAGGAGCACCCCCAAGCTACAAACCTGCTTGTTTAGGAGGCATGCAACTCCGTCCAGAACGGGGGATAACCCCTTTTCTGGGTAAACCCTTTCCTCCTACCAGTAGCACCTTCATTTTGTTAGGATTAAGTTCCAGCTTGTTAGCCCTCATCCAATCCAAAAGTGCCTCCAGGCACCTGTTCAGAGTTTCAGGGAGCAGGCAGAGCAGCAGTCTGCCAGCACCACACTCTGAAACCTACCCTTCAGAGGGACCAGAACAGTGGCCTCCCAGTCCTGAAAGGTGATCTAGAGGGATACCATGATCAATGGTATCAGTGATAATGGGGTTGCACTCTCCTGTCCATCTCCTGGCACATGTCATTCAAACAGGGCCATTTCATTCCCATGACCAGGCCTGAAACCAGATTGGAATGGATCCAAATTCCATTTCATTCAGAAATCTCTGAAGTTGGCCAGCTACCACTTGTTCAATCACCTTGCCCAATAATGGTATATTTGAGACTGGGCAGTAGATATTCTACTCTCCTCAGTTCAGAAACAGGGCACCACTGCCCACTTCAAAGGAGGAGTGACCAGGGCAAAGGAGAGGGTAACAGGGGTGGGTTGGGAGGTCAAAATAGCCCTGGAAAGGGCCCTGCCTCCCCTGCTTTAACTGATAGAAACCAAGGGTTGAAGGCTGGCTTAAGAACATAAGAACATAAGAGATGCCAATGTTGGATCAGGCCAAAGGCCCATCCAGTCCAACACTCTGTATCACACAGTGGCCAGAAATACCAGTGCCATCAGGAGGTCCAGGACATTAGAAGCCCTCCCACTTAGTGAGGTCAGTTCTTTAAAGGTACAGGTGCTGCTTCTACTATTTTGGAGTGTTTTCATTCCCACATGTGTGTGTTTGTTTTTTAATTTCAGATTTTTCTGCTAAACTGGGGCATTTCTCAGGCTTGTAGAAAGCACTTTGTCTGATCCTGGCTCCAATCTCTATGTTTAAGTATCCACAGAGGGGCCATGTTGCTAAGTAGACATAGTGATTAATGATTTTTTTAATTGAGAATTTCATAAATATAACATATATATTGTCTTATGACAATCAATCACCAACAGACTTGTAACAACTTTATAATCATAAAGCTTTCTAGAATACTACAGTTCACTTTTCAGACGATTTTGAGTCACTAATAGCAAAGCAGTCAGAACTTGATGAGTCAAAACCTTCCACATTTAACTGAAAAGGAAAACCACTTCAAAACATGGGATTTTAACCACTTCCTTTTGCCCTTCCATGCCTTTCTTTTGTCAGTGATGCAATGAAAACTGCTGAAAGAAAGTGCAACTAGTTAGAACAACCAAATTGTCATTTTGGACCTGATTCCTCCAGCAACAGATTTCTAGAGAGTGTAACATCTGCTGCTGCCAGCTGTACTTCAGCAGTTACTAAATGATTTCGTTAAGATTTAAAAAAAACCCTGACCAATGTAATTTTGGGATCCGTAATGCCACAATACATCTCTGCATGGAAAAGAAAGGACAAAAGAAAATTAAAAAAAAAAAGAAATTGTCAAGCAAAGAATACCCCAGTATGTTTGTCTCCAGCAGCTTCTCCCAAATTGTGTTGAATGGCATGAACTTTCTCAGCAAGTTCAGCATCTACAGACATAGCACCCATTGCACTTCATCCAGTGTAATCTTGTTGAACAATGGAACTCAAGAGATGTAATGAGCATGTTGTAACGTGTTGTAATGAGCAGAGTGGCTGGAGCTGTTAGGGGGGAGTGCTCCCAAATCTTACTGGGGTAGCAGTGAGCCCTCAGAGGGCCAACTGGTTGCCCAGCTGCATTCTGGCCATAACAGGAACCCTTCTCTCCATTCAGCTGAGTGCCACTGGCATAGATGCTGCCTAGCATCATCATCATCATCATCTGGAAGTGTGTGTAGAATACCCAGGAGATCCTAAGATTGTAGATGATGTTGCATCTATTGGCCAATCAACTCTCTGACTCTTGGGAGAAAGTCCACTATTCCCAGGAGAACTGGAAAATTGGGGAATGACATTTCCTCTCCTTTAAAAGCAAGATCAGAGCCAGGGCCGGCTCACCCACTAGGCAAACTAGGCATTCGCCTAGAGCGCCGGGCCCTGGATGAGGCACCAAGCTGTGCCTCCCCCCTCCTCCCCCCCTTTGGTGGCGGCGGGGGGGAGGAGGCGGTGGTGGCAGCAGCAAAAGGGTGGCTGGCTCCAGAGGGCTTCAGGTCTCCAGGCCCCACTGGGAGGTTGGCATCTGCGCCATAAGGCAGCCTCGCCTAGGGCGCAGAAACACCTCGAGCTGGCCCTGAGCAGAGCCAAGTAGGAGGAAAAACTGGTCTTCATTCCAGACAGAGGAAGAACAAGCTGAGAAAAAGAAGGTGGATATGGGTGAACCTCAACCCCACTCCCCTTTCCCAGAACTGCTGTTGTAAAGGAGCCTGCAAGTGGCACACTAGCCAGGGAGTTGGGCTATCGGAGGGCAACCCAAGCACAGAGATTGACAGGGGAATGATTTAGAAGATTAATAAATTTAATCCAACAACAAGTAGGCATTAAAGGGGACCTTCTTGTTGCTTGCATAGCCTGTCAGTATAGCTTCAGTAAGAAGATCAGTACAACCAACTGAATCAGCTGCCCTGAAATCTATGTAGGTCACTGCTGTTCAACTTCCCCGCAGTGTTCAGGTGCAAGAAAGTATTGGGTTGTATGTGTTCCATTTATACAGGATAGTGGTAAAGTTAACAGGCAAAGGGAGGGCCAAGTGCTGAGCCTGTGCCTAGAACATGGAATCCTCGTGTTTCAATTTTGTAGTAGGAACACTTTTGGAAAGGTTTTTGGGATGTAGAAGGTGTGAAGCCTATTGCTTTGTATTCTGAAAATGTATAATTGAATATATCCTACTATTGCAAGTGGTTTATTATATTGTTGAGATGTGCATGAGTAGGTGCAGGTCTGCCCCCTTTTTTATATCTGCCAATCCCCTTTCTACCCCGGTGGTACAGAAAGAATGCCAGAAACAGCCAATCAGATCCCTCAGAACTTTCAGAGGGAAAAGGGATGGAGAGGAGCAGAGGGGAAAAGAGCCCTTGAATCCATGTTTCTTCCTTCTTCTTTTTGGATAAATTTTTATTAATGTTTGAGTCAGATAGGGGTTAAAAGTAGCTTAGCCAGGTTAGGGATTTTGCTGTGTCTCCAGTCACTTCAGGTGGAAGTAGGCTGTTCCCCCAGATGGCCTAATATGGCCCACACCAGTTTATGGTTCTCCTTTGCAGTCTTTCGGGATTATTTGGAAGCTATGTGGAAAGCAAAGGTCTGCAGTTTTAAAAGGCCTTCATATACTTTAAGAAAGTAACAGCTTTCGGGTTCAATGTATCTGGCAGTTACTGGTGTTCTCTTTACTCTGACACAATATATTAAGAAATATTATGTCGATACCTCTGTCTCCCAGAAGGGGTTACATTTATATAAAGTTGGTCCTGAACATCCCCAGTTGACTTTCCCCTCACTATAAAACAAACCTTTCCTTGTTGTGTTAAAACTCTGTTCTCCTCTTTGGTATTAAGGACACACAAGGTAATAACTGGATTTTCCCAAGGGCAGGGGAGAGGGTACTTCAGAAGCTCCATCACAAATTATCTCAAGGGTGACTAGTGGTAAATAGTGCCAAGCTCCAACAGGCCAGTAAATAAACCTTTCTTTGGTCTCTTTCTCGAGTATGCTTGCTGCTGTGTCAGGGAAGTGTCCTGTGGGCAGTAGCCATCAGTTAATCTCCAAATCGATCATGAGGACAGTGGCATTGGGCTGAGTGGATTCCCGCCAAAAACATTTTAGTGCCTATTCCTGCCACCCCAACTAGTTACAATTGGTTTTCTGGATCTGGGACAACTTTCTGAATTAAATCAAGGGAAAACAGGGTGGATTTGATTTAAATCACTAGTCAGTAAGACTAGATTTAAATCATGATGTTCTACATAAAGGCTCATACTTGCTGGTTGTTGTAACACCAGTATTTACAACTCAGAGGAAGGTTTCATGTTTAGAATAACAACTTTTCAGGTTAGTTTTACACTTATGTCAGAAAATTAATGATTGTCTGGTTATTTACCATTTGAAATAAATAATCAAGGTAAACTATTGCCAAATAAATAGGTTAATCGTTCATATTTGGACCATTTTTCTGCTCTCCTTTACTGGAAGGAGAAAAATAATAACTAACTATAACAACAACCATTTAAATTGTTTTGTTTAACTACAACAATAATCTTATATAATAGCGTAGGTATTCTTGTATTTGCTTAAGCATCCATGAGGCTACACTCACAAAGATCTCAAGATTTCTGGATTATTCTGCTAAAAAAATTTCACTTTCATTTGTACTGCCTGCCCCTCCCTCCACACACTTCCTCCTTATCCAGCTCTACTCAGGGGCACTGAACGTCTTACAAGACAGCACTTAAAGAGGTAAGGGGTTGATTCTGTATACACAGATTTGCAGAGGACTGGGGTCACTTTCTCAGCTCTGTTTGTTTAAAAGCATTTTTGCTGTTAAGGAGAGACATGTTAGCTCTGTGGACACAAGTGCACAGTTTTGAGAACAGCAAAACCATGCATCTGTGATGGTAAATTCTAAATAGAAAAGTACTCAAGGTAATCTTATGGAAACTTCTGGGAGAACATGACATTGGTGCCCCAATGAGTGAATTAATGGAATTCGTTTGCATGAATATACAGTCTCATACGACATAATTAAAAGTTAATCCTTATTTCATGATGAAAAATCTTTGGGATATAATGTATCTTAAAGACAAATCCATCTTTAGAGAGATCTGCCTCAAAAAGCATTTCATCCATCAAAATCCAATTTAAATTTTAAAGAACTGATTTAAATTAAAAAACTGATTAAAAATAATTTATTTTTATCCACCCTGGCTGAAAATCCCCCAGTAGTCTGTATCAGTCCAAACAACCTATGTTCTTAAATAATGTTGCCAGATATGTTTAGGCTTTGGAGAAGGAGATATAACAAATCTTTACAATAAATGAACTAGCCACAGTAGAATCACTGAAAATTGTTCTGGTGAAGTAGTAGAAGTTAATAGATGATGTAATTTATCGGATACCATCCTTCTTGAGGTTGTCTGAATGAAATGCTCTGTAGGGATGTTGTTTATATAGAGTTACCATTCCCCAAGTCTTGGCTGGGAAGCCCCCATTTTGGGAGCTTCTGTCTGCCACTGGCCACCCGGCAGGTGGGGGAAAACCCATGCACAAACCACGATGTCCTACACAACATCCCCGAAGATCTGATGTCACACTGTGATATTCTGGTTTGGGGGCAAAACCCTATGGTTTGACCCTGATTTTACCATAGAGTTTTGCCCCAAAGCAAGTGTTGCCCCTGGCATCGCCAATGCAATGACATCACTTCCCTGCCCACTCCCAGAACACCTCCCCCCGCCTGCAAGATAAGGGGACCTGGCAACCCTATATTTATATCATTAGTATTTAAATTTCTCATCAAACTAATACATATATTTCTGTCTTCCCAGAGCCAGGAGGTAACATTGGGGAAGACCTTGGCCTCTATGCCCTGTTGTTGACCATCCAGAGGAACTGGTTGGCCACTGTGTGAGACAGGATGGTGGACTAGATGGACTACCGGACTAGATGGACTCCAGCAGGGCTCTTCTTATGTTCTTATGTCTTTATTTAATAAGTGTTGAATTTTTATTGGGTAAAAACATGTGTATAGGGTAGAATGGTATTCAATGGCTTGGATCCACCAGTTATTTCCACTGGTGGAAGGAATTTCCATCCGGGGAGTGCAGCTTCCTTGCCTCCCTCCTCCTCTGCAGCCTCAGATGCCCCCCAGTGTTGCTCTGGGGAGGACAGAGGACCCCAGGAGCAGTATGGGGGGGTTTTTTGGAATTCTGCAGTGGGAGAGGGAATCAGGAGTATCGCATCAGCTTTCTATTAGCAGTGAGTCTCAGCTAACTAGGCTCTGATTTCTAAGCCATCTTCATTATTGAGATATCTGGTCCATTTTTAGTGCAAGGTGGAACTTTGTCCCAGTGTTTGTGTCGTAATAACTGGTATAAGCAGGGACCTGTCAATGGTTCAAAGTTAATATGATTTCTGGATATCTGTGTTGGTCATTAATTAAGCTTTGAATGTGTAAATATTGAAACCAAGGTATTTTATTTTCACTTGTAAGTTAAAAAAACCCACCTTTAGCCATCATAGAAAGTATTAATGTTGTTGCTATTATGTACAATAAAGATTCCCTTTTTGTTTCTAGAGGTTTTTAAAAAATGGACTAAAAAGCAGCTTTAATGGAATTGCTGCAATGTTTTGGTTTAGAGTATCAGACTAAGACCTGGAATACCGAGGTTCAAATCACCACTCCACCATTAAAGCTTGGGGGTGACTATGAACCAGTTGCATACCTCGCAGGGTTGTTGTGAAGAGAAACAAGATGGGCAGGGAACCATAATGCTTCCCTCAGCTCTTGGAAGCAGGGCAGAGTAAAAATGTAGAGCTAGACATAGGAAAATTTTTAGATACTAAGACTTTATGCCACCTAAATATAGACTGTCCTGTATGAAAAAATAAATGTGATTTATCCAGACAATTTTTCTGTGGTATACCATTCTGCATAGATCTGTTATATATACTAGTATTATGAGAGAGGAAAGAAAGTTTCTCTCTATCCCCTCTAAACATATAATTTTATAAGCTTCAATCGTGTTTCCCCTCATTATAATCCTATAAATATCCCCAGTGCTTTAGTTCTGTTCTGTTTTTCTCATAGGGAAGCGGCTTCATTTCACTGGTCATTTAATTGTCCTCTATTCTTCTGCAGCCTCTCCAGATCTGTGACATCCATTTCAAGTTGAGCAGCCAAGCTGCATTCTATCTACAGAGCCACTATGGATTTATATAATGCAATTTGCTGTTTTATTTTCTACCATTTTCCTCAAGCTGCAGTTCCTTCACTTGGTCAGCAGAAGGAAGACTTTTCCTATCTGATATACAGCTTGAACATTGTAACAACATAGTAGTATGACACATTGCTAGTTAACATTTAACATTTCAGAATGTTGATTTAGACGTTACTCCTGAGTTTAAGTTGTTGGCCCTTTACACAGAGGTACACAGGACTGAAAATCCCAGGAAGGGATAGCTTCCTTACTCAGGAGCAGGTCCTGAATGAAAGTTTCACCATTTATTTTACACTCATAAAATGAAACATACTTGAAATCTGTAGGACAATAGAGGAAATGTGGACAGTAGCCAGATAAATACTTTATATACAGTACAGTAAGAATGGCAACATCCATCTAATTGTACAAGAAATTCATTTATTTTTTATTTATCTTTAAATTTATACCCCGCCCTCCCCGAAGGCTCAGGGCAGCTCACAAGGGGCACGAATGCCCAAGTTAAAACATTAAAACAGTACAGAATAATATAAAATACTATAAATACAATTTCACTAAAATTTACTTTACGGTGCTCCAAAATTATTTAACTATAAGAGTTCAAGATGGGAGTCTAAAATTATTAGCAACAAGCCACAGTAATAACAATAAATATAGCAGCAGCAATATACGTCCATACAGCGTTGACCTCTGCCGGGCACGTCTCACACCCCCAATAGTTCCCACTCTGAAGATGGTCAATTTGCGGGACTAATGAGGGGGGCGTAGATAGAAAGGTGGTGACGGTGGTGACATAATGATGATGGCGTAATGATGGTGGCGCAATGATTCATCACTGGAGTCTCATTAATGAAATGAGGGTATTATTCACATTTGCTTTGATTTCCCCAGCAAATGATGACAAAGAAAACCAAAGGGCACTGCTGGCATTTAATATTTATTTATTTATTTTTATTTTATTCAAGTATTTCTACCCCGCCCTACCCCGCGAACGGGCTCAGGGCGGCTTACAGATGTTAGAAGATGAGCAAGTGAATGAGCCTCTGATGGTCTAGTTGATGTTGTTAGGTCCAGTGATTGTGTTGTCTGGGTGTATGTGGCAGAACATCTGGACAAACATGACAAACTCTACGCCAGAGGATAAATGGACACAAATCTGACATCAGGAATCACAAGACTGAGAAACCTGTAGGAGAACACTTCAGCCTGCCAGGACATTCAATGGGTGACCTCAAGATAGCTGTTTTACTACAAAGGAACTTCAGGAACAGAATAGAAAGGGAAATTGCTGAATTACAAGTTATTACAATACTTGGAACAAAAACCTCCCCAGGACTCAGCAGGGAGATTGGTTTCTTACCTCATTAGATATGCTAACTCATTCAGTCCTCACATATGTATTCTCATACAGAGGGACTATACATCCTCTGTATTTTAGTGTATTTCTTTTTCAGAATAGTATATTAGAATACTATTGGAATGTTTGGCTAACACCATACCCACCTCAAAAAAGAAAAAAATGCTGATAAGTGACCTCCATTCCTGAAAGGAGTGAATGGACTCAGTCTTAATTTGATGTATTTATTGCTTTACAGCTGTTGACCTTGTAACTGTAACTTGTTATTTAGTTTTGTCTTGCATATCTCAAAACATCTTCATCCTGTTACATGTTAATTTGCTGTTCAGCGTCTGTCAATAAGTTTGAACCTTACCTTCCTTTCAGTGTATTTGAAAAAGTGTGCATGCGCATGAAACCTCATACCCTGAATAAAACTTTGTTGGTCTTAAAGGTGCCACTGGACTCTAAATTTGTTATACCTACAAACAGATATATTTCTTCCAAACAAACCCCTTTCCTAATGATTCTATAACATGAGTTTGATAAGAGAAAATTAACATTATTTTGAATAAAATAATTCAAAGGATGTTTAAAAAGAACTATCCGTTTGCATCATTCTTGTAGCAAATACAAGCTGTTTCAGTGTAGCCCTGCACCATGGGATCTGGGGCATCTGGTGATACCCAAATGGTGTAGCAAGAATCAATGGCGCAGCAGTTTCTATGCCATTGACATTAATATGAAAAGAAGCCTTAATATTTTGATATGGTTGTACTTGACTAACATCGCTTGGTCAAGAATGTTTGTACTATGGCTGCATTGATATCATAATAAACTGTAGAGCAAAGTTTGAATCCAGTGGCACCTTTAAGCTTTTGTGTGCATGCACACTTCTTCAGACGTGAAGATACAATGATCCACATTTTGTTTTCTTTGAACGAATGACCTATTAATGAGCCTCCAAAAGAATCTTGTGTCCTTACTGGTGGACGCTTCAATCAGATCAGTTCCAGATTGTCAGATACCATGACACTTCTTGTGCCTAAGAAGGATCCTATGTCGACGCTTTGAATTAAGGTATATTGTTTGCATAGCAAGATTATCAGATTTCTTAAATGCATAGTAGTCCTTTCTGACTGGCCTCTTGCTATTTTTGTGCTCTACACCAAACCAAATCATTTGGAAAGCAGAGGACAACAACGAAATAGAAGAAAAGAGTGAACATGAATTGGAAAAGAGCGGAAGCACTTCTGGCAGCTCCTCAGAAGATTCTGACTTGGAAAAAGGAGTAGCAGATCCTAAAATCCTCAAAGTTAAACTGAACCATGATAAAAGCAAACACAAGAGATTAAAAATACGATGTTTAGCTAAACACTGAAAGCTTTACTTATTTTTCTCTTTCTTTTTCATATAAGAAACTAGGATACACCCATTTTGGCTAATTGTGCCTAAATTAGTATGATTTTGTAACAGTTATAAACAATAACATTCCTCTTTTGCTTTGCTTATAACTGTGAGAACACTAATACGTTATCTATATATATTGCTTTAACTTTATATTTAGTTTTAGTTCTCCATATTTCCCCACCCTTTGTAGTTTTTGTAGTGGAAAAGCAATTAAAAAAAAATTAAAGGAAAAAAAGTGTTGTACTCATCTAAGCAACAGCTGCTGGTGGTCCCCAACCCTAAAGACATCTGTATAGCCTCGACCAGAGGCTCTGGCTTTGGCCTAGTGGAACACTCTCGAGCACTCGCCCATTAGTTCTTGTATTGTGAGAATTTGAGAAAAGTACTTTCCCAACCTCAGAAGTTTGAGCCAAGCATCCTGCACATACCCAGCTTAATCCGGTTACTCATTACACCCTAGGCCAACCCACTGGCTCCCCAAAAACATATTTAAATTGGCACTCCACACCCCAACCTGTGTACAGCTCTTGGGTGCCCATAAGAGTGTATACCTTCAGACTCTGTCTGAGCTTTTGACATGAACAGCTGGTCAGCTTCTGCCACATGGATTCTGGACTTCAGGATCAGGTTAATATCACCGTATCCAAAATCAACCCCCTTCTTGTCACTATCAATCACCTCTCTTTTTCTTAGCTCTGTGTTGATCTATTGTTAATATTTTTGCATGAGTGAGTAGCGTGAACTTTGCATTTATTTACAATAAAACTCCATCTATTCAATCAAGGTCTCTTCCTTCCACTGGTATCCCTCACAATTTGACCCTCGTATACATAGAGTATTGAAGAACCCTTACATGTGTACTGCCCTGCACATCTGTAATCAGACCCAGGCAATCCATGTAACACACTCTCTGTTTCCCGTTAATTAACCAGTTTTTAATCCACAGGAGAACTTGTCCTCTTATCCCATGGCTGCTGAGTTTACTTAGGAGTATTTGATGAGGAACTTTATCAAAGCTTTCTGGAAGACAACATCTAGTGGGTCACCCTTGTTTTGATATTTGTTCACCCCCTCAAAGAACTCTAAAAGGTTGGTGAGACAAGATCTTCCCTTACAGAATCCGTGCTGATTCTTCCTCAATAGCTTTTGTTCATCAATGTGCCTACTAATTCTATCTTTAATCATGGATCCCACCAACTTACCCAGTATCGACATTAGACTGACCAGCCTGTAATTTCCCAGATCTCCTCTGGAAACTTTTTCAAAAATGAGCATTCCTGTAGCTACCTTTCAGTCCTTGGGAATGGAGACAGATTTTAGTGATAGATTGCATATTTTTGTCAGGAGATCCACAAGTTCACATTTGAGTTCTTTCCAAACTCTTAGACGTATGCCATCTGGGCCTGGTGGTTTGTCAGCTTTTAATTTCTCCACCAGTCGTAGGACCTCCTCTTTCATCACCTCAATTGAACTCCGGTCTTTCGACAGCCCTTCTGAAATTGGTGGTTCTGTAGTGGGCAAGCCCATCATACTTTGGAAGCTAAGCAGAATCGACTCTGGCAAGTACTTGGATGGGAGACTTCCTTGGAATACCAGCAGTCGGGAGGCGGGGGCAGACTTTATTCAGCCAGGTCCCCAGTAGGGGTCAGTCACCAGAGGTTGTCCTGACTTCCAGGTGCACACACAGTCAGTCACCAGAGATCGCCATGATTTCTAGGGGCACACACACTCACACACATATTTTTAAAAATACAAAAAAAAGGTCTGCTCCTGCTGACCTTTCTTTGCATTTTAGTCCTACTTAGAAGCCTGACCTTTCACAAATACACACATATACCCCGTAGTGCCGAGGTTCAAACATGGTGACTAACAACTGGGAGACCCAGGTTCATAAGCCCCACTCTGCCATGGAAGTTGCTGTGTGACTTTGGGCCAGTCACTCTCTCAGCCTAATGTACCCTGCACAGTTGTTGTGAGGACAAAAACATTTTTTTTGAAAAATCATTTTATTGTTTTAACCAATACAGCATCTTTCAATATATAACAACTTAACATAGTTATATCATCGGTAAAATACAATCATTTTCATAAACATTCCAAATGTAACTTTCTTTTAACAAACTTAGATTGTTCTACAGTTTTTCTTTTTCATTAATAAACAGGAATATTTTTTCTTCAGCGAGGTACTGCTATACTCTGTTTTATACAACACTATACCCAACAATCCTTTTACAGCTCTTATATTCGTGAGGACAAAAACATAGATGGGGAGAACAATATTTGTAAATTGATTTGGGTGCCCATTTGGGGAGAAAAGCAAGGTAGAAAATAAAGATGATGCAACAAAATTTCATTAAGTCTTTAAGGTGGCTCCAGACTCATGGTTTGTCTTAGCCTCCAACTATACCCCTGCTCTTGGATGCCACCTCCCCCCCCCACCCAAACACTCAGCACCATCCTTCACCCAACAGCTATATTTCTACTCTCCTCCCAAGCACAGTTACCACCATGCACAGCATTGCACACATTTCAACCCTCCCCTTCTGTGCCCCTCCCTACAGTCACTTATAGCCCCCCCCCAGATACACTCTGGCATTCCCATTCCTACATTTTTCCTAATGCCGGTTTCCATTAGCAGCTTCCCTTCCCCACCACCACATTCACACACAATGACTTTCTCGCTCTTTCCTTCTTCCTTTCCTCCTTCCTTCTCCCAATGGGCCACTTCTCCAGCATTGCGGCTGATAAAGAGCGAGAGGTGGGCAGAGGAGAAGAACGTGACAGCAACAGTGGTGAAGGAGGCAGCTTCTGCTGCTGAAGCAAAAGGGGAGGCCCAGCACACACATGCACTGATGGGGAGGCAGTGAACCCTCCACATGACAGGAGGAGAAGCGAGGCAGGTGCACATGCACAGCCCGGCCCAACTGAGAGAGGAAGAGGGGACTGTCCAGCCAGATGACCTGACATAGATCTTTTTGCCGCTCTTGCTGCCACCACACTCCTCTTCCTTGCTCGCAGGCCAGATAACAGACCTGGACAGGCCAGTTCCAGCCACCAGGCCATATGTTTGACACCCCTGGCTTAAAGGAATCCTTCTTACATTTTACTGCTTCCATTACTTTGCTAACCATGAAGGCCTTTTTTAAAATACCTATTAGTACCTTTTCTATCCTGTGGTATACATTGTACCTCAGCTTTCAGTATTGTAGTTTTAAATATTCTCCAAGCTTCTCAAAGGGATTTGACCCTCCTTACCTTTCCTTTCAGTATCTTCTTCACAAGCCCCCTCAGTTGAGAGAAGTTACCCCTGGCCCTCAATTTTAATCCTTATCCTTTGTTTGACCCTCTGTTTAATCCTTCCCCTACCGCAGTAAAACGAGCCAAGAACCTCTCAGCTTGTTTAGAGCTGAAATTAGTTACACCTGAGTAGTTTGAGCAGCTACAACAGAAGTCGACCAGAAAATTTGAACAAAGTGGGCGTGGCCATGTGGGGCTTTTGCCCAGCAGGACTTCTGATTGGCTGTGCAGACTAAAATAACATTTCAGTGGGATTTGCCACCAGTGTTGGTTTTATTCTCTCTTTCCCAGTGTATTTAAAATTGTCTCTCTTCTCCCCTGCACTTGGGTTTCCTATGCGTGTGTAGCTCTACCTCCAGTGGCAGCCATTTTACAGTTGCGTCCACCACCCTGTGCGAGAACTCCAAGGGTGCTCACCAGTGTTCCCTCTAAGCTGAGTTAGTGTGAGCTAGCTCACAGTTTTTTAGCCTCCATCTCACACATTTTTGTCCTAGCTCAGGAAGGATGGCTCCAGAACAAAATTAATTTATGCAGTAGCCAAATAGTTTGCTCACAACTTTAATGCCAGTAACTTACAAAGCAGGATTTTTGCTCACAAGACTCCACAGCTTAGAGGGAGCATTGGTGCCCACATAATCAAAAAGGCTGGGGACCCCCGGGCTAGAGATTTTTTCTTTTTAAAGGAAATTAGTATTCAGAGAACCTGATCAAGATTGTTACAGTGATATTCAATTCAGTTCAATATTCAGCACTGGTAGGTGGGGTAGGAAGGGGGAAATAGCCACTTTCAGGGAACTGGGGCAGAGAAACTATATGGATGCCCTGTTGCCACTACAGTGTACTGGCAGCAATGAGGAAACTACACATACCTGTCCCTGTGAGAAAAAACACTGTCTTTAAAAACACATGTATGCAGCATATTAAGGTATAAAGCACTGTATCATTAAGCATTTAGACTACATTCTGGGAAACCACTCAAATGTATCATTTGGTGGGACATGGAATAACTCTGCACCTTAGAGAAATGGAGCATATTTATTGGATCCATACCCTTTTATCCTTCAGCTCTGCCTTGATCACATGGGGTCCACCTCTTGACTGCATTTTATACCCTTGAGAAGTCGAGTTTGGGCTGGGTTCCACTCCTGGGTAGGCCCCACCACTTCCCAGATTTGAGCCTTCCAAGAATTAGCAGCTATAGTTAAGACCTGAAGGCTTAGGTTCATTCTAGGTGAGAGAAATGTTCTTTGAACTCGATTTCTAGGTTGAACATTGCCCTTCCCTCATTATATGTGTTGATTCTGCTAATCACTTGGACATTATTTACTTTCCTCAAGGAAACAGCCCAAGCAGGCATGCAATCACTTTGCTTCACTTTTTGTATCGATCATTAGGCCTCAGATGCCTCCCTTTTACTTTGGAATGTTTTTAGAAGCTCTGCCTTTGCTTCCATCAAGCTTATCTCCACCTTGGGAGGTTTATCTCATTTTATCCCCACCACAGAATTACGTAATTCATTTCCATATCAGTAGGCCTCAGAATCCTGTATAGTTTCCCTACCAATAGTTTTTGGAACCCTTCACAGAGCTTAACACCTGTACTACAATCCAAAATGAAGACATTTTCACTCCCAAGACTTAATATGCTTTTTAAGTGAAAACAGTTTAAATATGTATATCTCACTTTTCCTCTTGGCTTAAGGTGGCTTATGTCTTCCAGCTTCTTTTAGAAAGTAGAGTGTGTTTAATGATGTTTTTAAATATCAAAACCATTCCCACCCTTGCTATTACCCTTAGAAAGAAAGAAATGACAGACAAAAGACATGCCTGTCTTTTTTACTCCCTTCTAGAGAAAAAAGTTTTCCATGGGTGGCATTCTGTAGTGATGGATTAAAATTTCTTTCCCCTTCTTGTGCAGCCTTGCCTTGTATCAAACTCACAAGTTTCTGAAGTGAGACTGATGCCTGAAATCTTATGTTGGAATAAATTTTCTTCATCTTTAAAGCTTTTCTATTTTTCTGACTTTTCTATTTAATTTTTCTGCCACAGACTAAAATGGCTACTCTAAAATAATGCTTCTTTCTGTGGAGAGGCTTGTAACAATTTCTCAGTGTTGGCAAAGTTGTGGCAGTAAACTCAATGGGACTTTTATAATAGTTTGGCAATACATGATTTAAAAGGCCAGAAGATCTCTTCTATGGAAGCCTATACAAGGCAAGAACAGCTGTCTGGCAGAGGCTTTGTGATATTGAATCACAAAATGAAGAAGCTTTGCTACCCAAGAACAACAGAAATATAAAATCTTGGCCTAATTTTACTGTTGCCCCTTATTTAGTTAACATTACCTATGAATAGGCTTGCCAAGTCCCGCCGGGGGGCGGAGAAAGTCCCGCCCCAGAGGCCCGTTCCCCGCTGCTGCATCGGGCCCCGGGGGGAACTCCGCCCCGACGTGCACGTCACCAAGAAGTGACGTGACGATGCCGGGCACACTGGGGGCGGGGCCACGGTAATCCGAGGGAAAACTCTATGGTTTTCCCTCGGATGGTCGTGGCCCTGCCCCCAGCATGCCCGGCATCATCACGTCACTTCCTGGTGACGTGGATGCGGCGCGCGTTCCATGATCAGCCTGGAAGTCCCCCGCTGTGGAGGAAGGTAACACTTGGCAACCCTACCTATGAACCCTATAGATGGGCCTTTTCCAGAGCCCATTTTGAGGCACTCCCTTCTGCTGTACTGCAAGGAAATTCACTTGAGTTCCAAAGCATAAACGTATATGCCTATGCATGGCTAATATGGTGGAATCAATTACTCATGTCCTCCTGTTCTGCAGATTCTTTTAGGAGGAACGAGACCATCTTATACTACCCCTTCTGTCTAGATTTAGCCCTCTGCAGTCTTGACTTTAGGCCAGAAGTCCTTCGTAAATTCCTCTTAGAAGGCGTTCAGAGCTCAGTGACTTAAGCTGTGGTAAAATTTTGTTGCTTAGCTACTAGGAAACGTAAACTTATTTTAGCTGAAAAAATTGTATGATTCTCCTTTTAACATTATTTTATGTTACTAATTTTATTAACTTTCTCGTTTATGTTTTTATACTATTCCCCCGTTATTACTGTTTTTAATGACTCCAATTCTATTGAATTTTCCAGGCAGATCTGATGAATTTAATATCTCCCTCCCCCCTTTCATATTGTTTTAACAAAATAACCTCTAAGGTGGCCAAATTTTGCCCCTCGGCAAGATCAACAAGGAAGCAACTGGTCAAGTCTTCTTATTAATTGTCTCTACTATTGAAATCAGCCTGCCATGCTGCCTGGAAATCTTATTGTTTGCAAATGTGCTGATAACTATAAGTGTCAATTGTGACTGATCGATGATTGTAACTAATAAAGAAAGAAAGGTTTACAAGGCAACAGTCTCTTACCAGGACTTTGAGAATGTTTCTGAATCTGGAAAGATATTACCTAAAGTGTTATGCTTCTTTGCCTTTCTCATTTTACTATAAACAAATCCATATTAAAATACAAGTATATACAAGTTTTAAAAATTCAGTGTGACATACAAGCTGTTCAATTTACATATCATACCAATGTTAAACACACAAAGGTATTGCTTTATAGAAGTCCCTGGTTTAATCTCCAGTACAGAATAAAGGGTTGCCTACAACTTTGTTCCCCACAAATGTTTGCGTGCTGCTATTTTCTCCAGTATCACAATAAAACTTCACACAACCAAACGTCTGTTTCGGGGAGTGTTTTTGTATTCATTTCTGCACTATCACAATTCTTGCTGCCAGAAGCAAACCTTTCATAAGATATTCCTTGCTTCTTTTTGTGGTGCCAATTTTTTTTGTTCCTTTGTTCTGCCTTCCTGTGAGTGGAAACTGTAACTTCTAAAGCATCCCTTTACCAAAGCCTGGCACCAAGTAACAACCCTTCTAGGGTTGCCAGGTCCCCACCCCCACTCAGGCCACGGGTGGGGGGATGTGGGGATAGGGTTGCCAGATCCAGGTTGAGAAACTCCTGGATATTTGGGGATGGAGCATGGAGACGGAGGGATCTCAGTGGGCTACAAAGGCAGAGAGTCTACCCTCCAAAGCATGCATTTTGTCCAGAGGAACTGATGTCCAGTCTGTAGATGAGCTGTAATTCTGGGAGATCCCCAGGTCCCTCCAGGAGGTTGGCATCCCTACTCCTTTCATAGAACAAGTGGAAAAAAGCAAGACTCTCAGTTTTGCTCCCAAATCTAAGCATGCACCATAAGCAAGGGCTTGGGCCCTTTCCAAGAGGCCTGTCTTCCGAGAATGTATTGACATAGCATCTTTGAAGCTCTCAGTAACAATCCTTAAACTATTTTTTGGCTGCCATAACTACTAAATATTAAATCAGTGAAACCTTTGCTCCTTTTAAATGGCTTAACATTTTGTTCCTGTCCTGGAAGCAAATAACAAAGTTGAGTCAAATCAATACTGGATGCCTGTCATAAATTAAGTGAAATCAGATAGCTCACATGTATGCCCAATCTCAGGACAAAGAATAATGGATACAATATGGCCTGCTCTACACATGCAGCAGATAGAGGGAGTAGAACAGAGCGTACCACTTTAGACACAGGTGTGGGAAACCGCTTTTATGTTCTGCAGGCAAAAGAAACAGAATTCCCTGCCCATGGAAAATCTGGGAGAAAAGATCTGGTACAGGTTAGAGGAAAGCCAAGAATAAAATACCAGTTATTTTTATCCCATCATCAGAAATTATAATAATTTCCTGTATGTCAGTTTCAAACTGCTTCACTTCATACACCCAAGACCAATTGCCACTTAAAGCTCAATTCAAGTCAAACAGGGAGTGAGAACATTTGTGGAAACTGACAATAACTCTCAGAGAGTGGTGGGCAAGGATTTCATCTCTCCTCTGTTTGTAAGACCCGGCAACAGAAAAATCTTACAGAGCTCAGCACCATCACCCTTTTCTGCAATTCATGGCCTCAAGTTTGCTCTGTGGAGAAATCTTATATATATAATCAAACCTTCTTCATTCAAGCTAGCTAATCATCCCCACTGTGCTGTGAACCTTACATATGGCCATTCTCCCATCTCTCTGCCTCATCATTGCAAGGATAAAGTGGGGGAAAGGGAGACACAGCTCCTTGGATGATGGACAGGATAACAGATGTTGCATAATGTCAAGGGAACCTAATGCAGCAGATGAAAGTTGTACTTTGAAAACTGATTGTGGAACCCCTTCAGTCCCCTTTTAGTGCACACCAAGTTTAATATAAACAGCATATGTCCCATTTTGGATGAATACCAAATAAGTTTACATAAAAAGCTTGCTGATTTAAGAAGCTTTTGAACCTTGGATCTCCCAGAGGGATGAAACAATTGTTATAATTTTCTATACTTCTTGTTTTACAAACTGATCTCTGATCTCACCATGCTCACTTGTAATTTTTAAATAAAGAGCTTATATCACTCACTAGGCAGAAGTCTACGGTGTTTGCCACTGAGTAATACCTACTAGTGTTGCAGTCAGAAGATGCACCCGCACAAATGATTCGTTCCATTCAGTCATGTACTCTGGCCATTAAAGTTTTCTGCTTTAATCAAAAAGTAGGTTTCAAATAACACCGTATGTAATACTATGAAAATATAAATCAATAAAATACTGTATAATAAATCTATGGGAAGGATTATTTGTACATATTCTGCACATAGTCCTTTAAATTGTCATGACATGGCCACCTTTGTTTGCATCAGCATGGGCCTTCTGAATGTCAGTCTCAATTCAATAAATGCTTTAAATAAATAGTTGATTCTTGGATATGTGTCAGTCAGTTTGGTGTAGTGGTTAAGAGCATGGACTCTAATATGGGAGAACCGGGTTTGATTCCCCACTTCTCCACATGCAGCTGCTGGTGTGACCTTATGTCAGTTTTAAGTTCTTTCAGAACTGTTGTCTCAAGAGCAGTTCAGAGAGAGCTCTCTCAGCCCCACCTGCCTCACAGGCAGTGTTCCCTCTAAGCTGAGTTAGGTGAGCTAGCTCACAGTTTTTTAGCCTCCAGCTCACACATTTTTGTCTTAGCGCAGCTCAAATCGCTCATTCACAACTTTAATGCCAGTAGCTCACAAAGTAGAATTTTTGCTCACAAGACTCCACAGCTTAGAGGGAGCATTACTCACAGGGTATCTGTTGTGTGGAGGGGAAGGGAAAGGAGATTGTAAACCACTCTGAGACCTCTTTGGGTAGTGAAAGGTGGGGTACAAACCTAATCTCCTCTTCTTCTGCATAATCATGCCTCCAAGCAGCCTTAAACTTGTTGGATATAAGGAAAAAGAAATAAAGACAAATGCTGGACCTTGGCAGATATTAGACAGGAGAACCATATCTATACATTCTCTTCATTTGATGATACTGTACAAGCATCATTCAGGGCTTTTTCTTTTTTAAGTTCTGAGGTGTCAACATTTTTTCCCACAGTTCCAGCTGCAAGCAATTCTGAAATCTTATTAAATGACAAATGGGCTTGTTAAAACATATTGAATAACAGTCAATCTTTTAATTGAACGTTTTTAAAAAGCTTTAGGCATTCATCAAAGAAAGCACTGAGAAATAAGGTTAACTCTTTAAAAACAACCATTCTGGTACTATGGTGATGCATAGGTGGGACCAAGCTGTTTTTAGTAGATCAGTTCCTTGCACAACTGCTGTCTAAGGTGTACAACTAACAAAAATCTGAGGATGTAAGCACACACTGCTCCTTGTCTCCCTTGTGATTACCCTGAAAACAAAACAAATGAATAAACAAAAAAATCCAGTTTCTGGACAGTTGACAATCCCACAAACAGAGCTTTTGGGGACAAAGACCAAAATTAGACCACCACAGAAGTACACTATAACTGCAACGGCATCGCTTATTACAGAAACAAAACAGGTAATTCCAGAAGTGATTTGTGCTGCTGCATTTATTTAAAACCATTTCATCCCTCCTCTTCAAGAGTCTGATGCCATTTCCAAACGCAATTAAAACCCCATTAACAAACACCCTTGTACTCCAATCATGTCAACAATCCACATTTCTCCAAGTATTGCTTTTGCTTGCATGGTTCCAGAGTGCCACACTATATTAAGACGAACGTTAATAAAGAGGAAAGCTTGTCTGAGGAACATCCGACACACCAGCACGTTTGCAGCAAACAGACAGGAAAGAGGGCAATATGTTGGCATAGCAGGTTCTTAGTTCATCAGCTATGCCAACATCTTGCCTCCCCACCGGCTCTCACTAAAAGGCATCCTCATCAAGACTTTAACAGGCTGAATGCACAGTCCTTTATTGAAGAGTTGCTCAGCCTGGAAAAAAGAAAGAAAAGAAAGACATGTAACTGTATGTTTTTCCCCCCGTAAAGAGGCAAGTTGAGTTCATATTAAAATTGGTCTAACAGGTAGGGTTGCCAGCTCTGGATTGGGAAACTCCGGGAGAATTTGCAGGCAGTGCCCGGGAAACACAATGTTTGGGGAGGGAGCTCAAAAGGGATGTAGTGTCACTCTAGGACTTCTGTTTCTCCTGGTATAAGGACAGCCTGTGCTCCGAAGCTGCCATTTCCTCCAGGGGAACTCATCTCCTGCAGTCTGGATATAATTGCAAAAGAACTCCAGGCCCCACCTTGAAGCTGGTAACCCTGATAATGGGGTCAATTGTGCAAAAGCTACATGGATTAGCATGTACTTCAGGAAACCCATTTTGTTGTACAATAATTTCTTGCAAAAATGCCTGCACCAAAAGGTAACTTCTGCAGCTAAACACACATGAATCTGCCTTATACTCAGGGGTCATTTCGTAGAAAAAGAGCTGCAGGAGTTCATTAGCATAATAGCTTATTAGCATATGCCATGCCCCCAGATACCACCGAAAGTGATGTCAGAAGGGGAAGCAAAAGGGGGGGAGGCATCTTCAAAAGCCTCCCTTTCCCCAGCCGGCCTGCCAAGGCTGGCTGGGGGGGAAGCGAAGAGCGAAGGGGTTTAAAGTTTAAACCCCTTCTCTCTTTGCTCCCCCCCTCCCCTTGGCTGAGGGGGAAGCGAAGAGCGAAGGGGTTTAAAGTTTAAACCCCTTCTCTCTTTGCTCCCCCCCTCCCCTTGGCTGAGGGGGAAGCGAAGAGCGAAGGGGTTTAAAGTTTAAACCCCTTCTCTCTTTGCTCCCCCCCTCCCCTTGGCTGAGGGGGAAGCGAAGAGCGAAGGGGTTTAAAGTTTAAACCCCTTCTCTCTTTGCTCCCCCCCTCCCCTTGGCTGAGGGGGAAGCGAAGAGCGAAGGGGTTTAAAGTTTAAACCCCTTCTCTCTTTGCTCCCCCCCTCCCCTTGGCTGAGGGGGAAGCGAAGAGCGAAGGGGTTTAAAGTTTAAACCCCTTCTCTCTTTGCTCCCCCCCTCCCCTTGGCTGAGGGGGAAGCGAAGAGCGAAGGGGTTTAAAGTTTAAACCCCTTCTCTCTTTGCTCCCCCCCTCCCCTTGGCTGAGGGGGAAGCGAAGAGCGAAGGGGTTTAAAGTTTAAACCCCTTCTCTCTTTGCTCCCCCCCTCCCCTTGGCTGAGGGGGAAGCGAAGAGCGAAGGGGTTTAAAGTTTAAACCCCTTCTCTCTTCGCTTCCCCCTCAGCCAAGGGGAGGGGGGGAGCAAAGAGAGAAGGGGTTTAAAGTTTAAAGATCTTTCCATTGTATTCTATGGCCCATAGAGTATAATGAAAAGAGAGAAGGGGTTTAAAGTTTAAACCCCTTCTCTCTGGAGTTGCATGATCTTTCCATTATATTCTATGGGGATATTCCTCCGCTGCTGCACAACTCCAGAGAGAAGGAGCACGGGGTCAGGCAGCTGGGGGAGGGGCTTGCCGCCACCACCATTTCTGCCTGCTCCTGGGCTGCCGGAGCAGCGTTCCGGTGTGCTCCGGGCCCAAAGGACACCTGCTTATACTGAATCAGACCCTTGGTCCATCAAAGTCAGTATTGTCTACTCAGACTAGCAGCAGCTCTCCAAGGTCTCAGGTGGAGGTCTTTCACATCATCTACTACCTGATTCTTAACTAGAGATGCCAGGGATTAAACCTGGGACCTTCAGCATGGCAAGCAAATGCTCTGCCATTGAGCCATAGCCCCTCCTAAACGTCACTTACAATTGCAAATATATAAAATTATTGTAACTTTCTTTTCTAAAATACAAACATGCCAACATTAGGATTAGACTAAAAAGCAAATATTCTGCTACAAAAATACACTATGGTAGCCAAACTGGTAGTTAAGAATATAACAGTGTAGTGTACACTTGCTATTATCTTCCTTTGGGCAATAAATCCTCCTCCTCCCTTTGCGAGACAAAAACAAACAGTATCACCCCCACTCCCAGAAGCATAGTTTATGTGAAGAAAATATTCCGAGGAAAGATTTTAAAATAAAGGAAATAAGAAAGCCTGGTCATTGGACTTCTTTAAGCCAGTAATGGCGGAAGCATTTTTTCCCCCTAGATGCTTGTGATTAACACCTTTGCTAGATTTGGTAGATGTAGCCAGTTAAATTCACATACTGCAGTAGCCTGGTACGGACACAGTCCGTGTTTATCACCTGTGTTTAAATTGCTGAAATAGTTGCAACAAGCCATTACTTATGTGAAAGGATTAATAACTATATGAAACTGCCCTTATACAGTTTATCTGGGCATTTTTTTAAGCCAGGTGTTTTACACCCAGAAGGATGCAAAGTGGCTTACAAAAAAGAAAGTTACAAAATCATATAAAGAAACAGACAAAAAAGCCCAACAAGTCTGGGTTCTTCTGAGTTCAGACTGTCTACCGTATGTCCCAGGCTCTAAGCCTCAAGGCTAAAATACCCTGCAGGAAGAGGAGAAAAAAGTCAGCCTAGACGGAATTCAGTTGCAGCTACTTTGCTGCAAGCAAGCATTTTTCTCATTTGCCATTTCTGGAGCTCATCCATCCAGCCTGACATTGTCTATCTTGAATGAAAGCAGCTCTCAAAAATTCTTTTTATACCCGCTGCTAATATCCCTCAAACTGATGAAGCCAGAGCCTGTATCTGTATTGTTATACTACCGAATCCCTCAAATGTTTCCTTTCTATATCAGCTCTCCCCCTTCCAGAGTGGGAATTAGCTATCTTTCTTTCATTCTACCTCTTTAAGAGCTCTATGTAACTTGAAAGCGTGAATAATTTGGCAGCAAGAGATGTTGCTGCTCCAATAAAGGATTTTCTTACTATGAACCAGTGAGACAATAATGAACCCACTAAGAAGCAAACAGTATAAGATACTCAAATGAAATAAGTTTAAAAACAGCACAAAAACACACTGAGGCAGCTACAGAGGTTGCCAACTACCAGGTGGGGCTTGGTGTTCTCCTGGCATGATCGAAAGAGATCAGTTCTCCTGGAGGAAATGGCTGTTGAACTCCTTCCCCTCCTCAAAATCCACTCTCCCAGTCCCCCCCCAAAAAACACCAGGAATTTCCACACCTGGAATTGGCGACCCTAAGCAGTCACTATCTTTGCCTCTGTTTCCATACTTGAATTCAGTATTGCACTATTATTGTTACGAACTGGATTGTTCCATGCGTCTTGACTTACTAGACCCAAGGGGAAAGCACATCAAAGGGGAACGTGCTATAGAAGAAGAAGAGGAGATTGGACTTATACCCCGCTCTTCACTACCCAAGGGAGTCTCAGAGCGGCTTACAAACTCCTTTCCCTTCCCCTCCCCACAACAGACACCCTGTGAGGTAGGTGGGGCTGAGAGAGCTCTGACAGAAACTGCTCTTTTCAAGAACACCTCTGACAGAACTATGGCTCACCAGCAGCTGCGAGTGGAAGAGTGGGGAAATCAAACCCAGTTCTTCCAGATTAGAGTCTGCACACTTAACCACTACACCAAACTATAGTAGTATTCTCTCATATTCTGGCCTTGATAGTTGCCAAACATATTGGTTATCACAGTCTTCAGTATGAAGATGTTGTCAACAGTGGACACTAAAGCAGAGCATCCAGCCATAGCATTCTGGATTGGAGAATTTTATCCTCACACCACTGAATTAGGAAGTGGGAGCAGAAGGATGTGGAGATTGGAGTGGGTAGGGTTGCCAGGTCTATCTGAAACACTGGGGTGGGGGGGATGTGCTGGGAGCCGGAAGTGACATCACACAATGTGCCTACATCACCCATAAACATGTTGGTGACATCATGGAGGATGCTCTGGTTTTTGAGCAAAACTCTATGGTAAAATCACCCTCAAACCATAGAGTTTTGCCCAAAACCCAAAGCGGTGCCCCTCGACATCACCAATGTGCCTACATCACTTCCAGGTGATGTAGACACGTTGCGTTTATTTCCGGTGGCATCATTATTGGGGAGGGGGATTTTCTCCTGCTGGCCAGCAGCAGGCAGGAGCCTGAAAAAACGAGCCACCCCCCCACCAACTGGGGAATGGAAACCCCAGGGGGGGGAATCCACGTAGTGAACTGCTGAACAAAAACTGCAATGAATCAGCCACCACAGGGGAAAATTCAGAGAGGCATCTGAGTGGCAGCTGCTTTATACCCATCAGTTTCAAGACAGCCCATCCCAGGATGTTGGGCTTGGGGCCAGTTCACGCATACCCGCCCCTCCTTAGCAACCCAACATACAGAAAATGACTTCTGAGCATGAAACAGTTCAGTTGCATCAGTTGCCCCGAGGACATAATGCAAATCCCTCTTCCCACAATTTCAGAACATTGATGTTCCACAGATTTTCACAGCAAAAATTTCTGATTCAGCATTCACAGAGTAACACTAGATTCTCCCAAATGGCAAAAAAGTGTATGTGTGTGTGTGTGGGGGTAGGTTTTCTACAGTCAAAATCCAAGTGTTTTTTTAAATCCTTCAAAAGAGTAGATTACCACTCTTGACTACAGAATTTCTTGACTATAGAATTTCTTAATTACAATCAGGCTGTAGAAGCAGGATGGAGTCCTATAGAGAACAGCAATAAAACAATAAATGTCTTATGGATTGTGCTAGCTTCTAAATGGCTTCATGCTGTAATGAACACTGGGGGAATGATCAAGTGCAAAATACTTTTGAAAACTATATATTCCTTCTGCCTGGTAGTATTCAGTCTGGTGCTGTTTCCAAGACCAGCTAGTCTTTCTGGTTCTTACCTTCTATTCTCAATACATATTTTTTTCTATTAATACTAAGCTCAAGTCACCCTGACCTGGATAGCTCAGGCAAGTCCAATCTCATCAGATCTCGGAAGCTAAGCAGGGCCCACCCTGGCAAGTATTTGGATGGGAGACCTCCAAGGAATACTAGGGCTGGGAGGCAGAGGCAGGCTATCAAGCATTCCTAAACGTCCTCTATGCCCAGAAGGAGTCCTCAGAGGTCAACATGACTTCCAGGCATGAGCACACAAATGCAAAAAAACAAAAAAAAATTGTCTGAGTCAAAAGAGGGGGGAGAGATTTCATATCTATCAGTGTTGTAAAACTTACCCTTTGGTTGATTTGTTTGATAAATAAGTGATTCCTTTGCTTATTCAGGAAACATTTCCTCTCTTTGGATAAACTTCATTGGCTCATAGCCAAACATGACTACTCACCAAGAGTATCGCACTTGCTACCTGATCCTGGAATCATTGTCTTCATTCTGAATGAGTTTGGTTTACCCACAGTGATGCCACGTACAGATAGATTTAGCTGTTCAGCAGTTCCTCACATTCCTTAAACGATCACTCTAGAAAACAAAACAAAAAAAGTTCTAAGGAGGAAGAGAACGGCACCAGAACAGCAACTAAAAAAGAAAAACAGTAGCAGTTTTTTTAAAAAAAATAGCACTTTTAAGGGCTTAAGAAAACATTTCTGCTCCCCCCCTGCCAAAAGCATTTTCATTCAAAAACTGAAACATTCGATAATAGTTCTAATTAACAGCTATAATAGAATAGTGCCCTATATCCTAACCAAGAAAATAATTTAAAATATTTTACAGGTTTTGGGACTTTCAGTTGTATGGGCAAAATTTTGCTGATGGAAGCCATCATGATGAAAAATTAAATCCTGAACAGGGAAGCTTCCTAGGATGGTTGCTTTTTCTGGATAGGACGACAGATGGATGGGTTTGACCCTTTGACGTTCAAAGCCATTTTCTCTGTAAATATGCATCTGAAATTTATTTTAGAAAGAAACCAAATGGGTTAACAGGTAAGGAACAGACACATGCACAAGCTACAGCTATACGAAGACAGTATAATCAGGAAATATCATTCAGCTATATCTTGTATGAGCACAGCAGCTTCCCAATGCATTCATGATAACTGAAACTACAAGGCTTGCTTTTCTCAAGAAATAGGAAAGAAAGATATATAATTCCCCTCCCCCAAAAGTGCCTATAATTTACTATTAATTTTCTTAGAACTGGCAGTCTGAGAAAAAGTTTTCTGTCTCCAAATATGTGCACCAGGAGTGCTAATTTCAACAGAAACTAATTTAGGGACTCAGTATTCTAATGACTTCCAATTCCCTTCACTTGCCTGTCTCCCACCTGCCTGCTTTCCAGGACTCAGTATTCTAATGACTTCCAATTCTAATTCTAATAATTCCAATTCCCTTCACTTCCCCTCTCCCACCTGCCTGCTTTCTAAGCAATATACTAATTCAGTACAGGCCAGTGTTCCCTCTAAGATGAGTTAGTGCGAGCAAGCTCACTGTTTTTTTACCCTCTGGCTCACACATCTTTGTCTTAGCTCAGGAAGGATGGCTCCAGAGCAAACTAATTTATGCAGTAGCCAAATCACTCGCTCATAACTTTAATGCCAGTTGCTCACAAAGTAGCATTTTTGCTCACAGGACTCCATAGCTTAGAGGGAGCATTGGTACAGGCATCATGGAAAAGGCATTCACTCTGTTAAGATATGTGGGTATTAAACACAAACTGTCATTAAATTAAAAATGTACAACTGCTTAGCTACATGTTTAGGGTAGCTCTGACAAAACCAAGTATGAGTCCACCCCAGTTTGATAAAAATGCAATGATACGGATAATATCTGCCAAAACTTTCCTCTCCTTTCTTGTATGTGAAAATCATTTAGGGAGTGTCCCAAGGTTTGCACAGAGTGCCAGTATTTAGACCTCCAAGCAAAGCTTGCTTAATTAGTGTGGTGAACTGGCTCCTCAAGACACTCTCCTCAAGACATTTCTCACTGTTGCAAACCCCAAAATGGTGGCAGCAGTGGGAGTGTGAGCATAGCCACTGGCAACTTATGTATATGGCCGTTAAAACCTGCTTAGAGCAGGTTCACCACATTCTGGTAAAAAGAAGGAATACAAACTTCTCTTTGGTCAAATACTCAGTAGCTGCCAGTCACTTAACTTGCTTCACAGGCAACAACAGACGTTCACTTCATTTATAGCACAGACAAAATTCAAGTATCTCTTCCTTTGTCCTCCTTAACTTAGAAAGGAACTAAAATGTCTCCTGTTCTCTTGATCGTTGTCTTCTGCCAATGGCTGAAGGCTCTTCAGTTTCATCCTGCACTCCCTTATTGATCCTCCTTGTTTTAAATTGCTGGCTTTATACACTGTTTCCTTGCATAAGTAATGGAGAAGAACATCTCTCAAACATAAGCTTTATACACTGTTTGCCACAATGAGGGCCCTAATTGTTTTTACCAAAACATTTTAAAAATTACCATTGGGTGGCTTTACTTGCTTCAGTTCTTCAAAATCCACCCTTAGAACCTGTCTCAGCACTACTTTTATCTGTCCCCCTTCTGCATACCATTCCAAAGTACATGTACAATGTGCGATGTAGCACCATTACACAGTATAGTGGGTCTTTAACGGGCAACTCATGAACTGTTGGTAGGTCTTGGGCTGCTGCAGAGCAGCTTTTGCATCCCCTAAAAGATCTAGGAAAAGATTGTGAAAAGATCTGTGTTTATTTCAGAGGATTTTTATCTATGCTTCTTAGCTTTGCTTTTGGTGCTGTTCCTAGACCAAGTACTGTTTCAAGGATAGAACAAAATTTAACATGCCGAGTAGAAGAGGGAATCGCTCAGAATATTTTCCACTACTCAGTAGTAGCTGTCATAAAAGAAAATGATGGAAACTCCTGACAAAATAAGTTTCTCTGGCACATTAATGGCAGCTGCTACTGCCAAGTAATCACTGTGCATCATGTGGCACACACGTACACATCACAAGGAAGTGGCTAGGGCACGAGTACAGTAAAATTTAGACTGGCTCTTAAGAAAAGAAAGTGCCACAGTTTTATCATTTGAGTAAACAAATGCATGAGATCGCATTGCTTTCTCAAAACTGATGTAAGCTGCTTTGACGTCTGTTAAAGATGGGTAGGTTTGTCTGTAGCAGTAGAAAACAGTAAGAGTCCAGTAGCATCTTAAAGACTAACAAAATTTGTGGTAGACAATGAGCTTCCATGAGTCACTGCTCTGTTCTTCAGTTATCAGTGACTCATACCCTACCACAAACTTTGACATCTCTTGATCAAGAGAAAAGTAGAGTTTAAAAAAATAAAATAAATACCTAAATTCCAAACAAGTAGAAATAACTATGATATGGCCAGATACCTCCTGTAAGAGGCCCTCCTGGCTGTCCCACCAATCAAAGAAGCTCGTCTGGTGGGCACACAAGAGAGGGCCTTTACAGTTGCAGCCCCACGATTATGGAACAACTTTCCCAAGGAAGTGTGCCTGGCCCCCTTCACCTCTGATCTTCAGCAAGCAGTTGAAGACAGTTTTATTTAGGACTGCATTTGACTAATATAGTTTTTTTTAAATTTATTGGCAGTCCGAACTAAAATTTTAAAATTGTACTCTTTTAGCTGTTTTTTTATTGTTTTATTTACATTGTAGGCCACCTTGAGTTCTGCATGGCAGAAAGGCAGCTAATAAATGCTTTAAGTAAATAAATGACTAGGCATAATTGGCCAGTAATGGAAACTTTGTGTCATATTCTAAAACAAACTGCACTTTGCTGTCCTGTTTATAAAAGCCTCCCCACCACCACCTACAGGTCTGACTATTTTTCTTTTTGGTCCACATGTGTCTACTGGAGTGCAATTTCAGCATACAGCATGGGCTGTGTTCACAAGCTGAACAGATCCTTCAGGTTTACAAATGCGCTTAGGAAAGCCAAGCGTTTTGACTCTTTGCCTGCTTTAAACAAACGGCCTCCGCTTCTCTCATCACAAAATCAACCCAAGCTTCAAATGTAACTTGCTGTGCAGCTGATGAGATGCAAAGTTGGTTGTGGTTTGGGGAAATGGAGTTATAAGCCCTAAAGAACATGAAGAGTTATTCGTGAAGCTCTCTGGATTGTGGCCCACAACCCTATGCACAAAGTGAGCACAACTGACTAATGCTGTCGAGTTGAAAATGTCTTGTAAACTATATGCATTTCGAAGTTTGGGAGCAAGAAGGTTAGGATTTCAATCCATCTACAATGGCACTGCTTGTTCATTCTGAAATGTCTCTCTTCCATTTTCTTTTCTCCCAGTTTTAAGATTTTCTTCCCAATATACCATTATACATAAGCTCCCCCCACTTTGAGTTACATGTATTCGACCTTCATATCCAAGGTAGGGGGTAAGAAGACAAGTCCTAACACTTTCTGTATATTGCCACCCTAAAATGGCCCAAAGGAAATGCACAGAAAAAGAAAGCAACTCTCTTCCTGCTCTTTAAATCCAAAAAGTGGCTATGCAGAACAGTAACCCACTCACTGGATATGGCCACCTCTTGAGCTTCCCCAAGAACAGAGAAAGAAGAAGGCCAGACCCAAAGCCTGGATCAGATGAAGGAATGCCTGCTTGGCAGCTCAGAACCTCCCCCACTCCGGCCTCTCTTGGGAGGAAGAGCCAGCTCTGTAGATCTTGGCAGGATCTAGGGCCTAATGTGTGAAGTGTGATGAAGTATTTTGCTCAGAGTAGCTGCTTCCAGACACTGCCATTTTCCTGCCTCTTAAAAAAATAAGCTCTGACTTTAGAGTGGGATACCATAACTTTATTTTTTAAACTTCAGATGCAAAAGCAGTCCAAGAACTGCACTTGTCCTCTGTATCTCACTTGCAAGAAGGACTAGGGTTGCCAAATGGGGCCGGGCGGGGTATCCCCCGCTTCGGAGGCCCGATTTCCACCGCGGCAGAATCGGGCCCCGGGGGGAACTCCGCCCCCGAAGCTACGTCACCAGAGGTGACGCAGCTACGTCACTCACGTTGGGGGCGTGGCCCACATTGTTGGGGGAAAACCGTATGGTTTCCCCCCGACGATGTGGGCCACGCCCCCAACATGAGCACGCAGCGCACGTCCACCACAAACTTCCGGACCCCGGCGAGGCTCCCCCGCTCCGAGGGGTGAGTCGACTTGGCAACCCTAAGAAGGACACTGATTAGTGTGAGCATTTTTTTTTTTAGATAAATACAGAAAAGATGGTGGCTCTCATTTGGGATCACACTGGACAGTTAATGAATAATCTGATGAGGAGGAAACTTTCATTAAAAGTGATAGGGTTTGTTGTTAAGGGACCACAAGCTGCTATCCTAAGACATGCACATAAAACTGATTCTAATTTGCCGACATTCCTTTCGGCTTGACTCTTTTGCTGCCCTCACATGCTTCACATGGTCACAGGAGACAGCAAGAATAACTGCTGGAACCTATTCAACTTCTGAATTAATAATTTTAACTTTTTAAAATCCACAATGGACCTTCAAAACTTCTGCCTCTTATGCAAGAACACAGCACTTTAGCCCAATGGATTTTTACAAAATCTAGAGGTCCTTCTTTTTCTACACTGAATATTTCTGCATCTAGAGATTGGATTGGATTTATACCCCACCCTTCACTACCTAAAGGTGTCTCAGAGCGGCTTACAAACTCCTTCCCCTTCCCCTCCCCACAACAGACACCCTGTGAGGTAGGTGGGGCTGAGAGAGCTCTTGACAGAAAGTGCTCTTTTTCAAGGACAGCTCTTACCAGAACTACGGCTTGCCCAAGGTCGTCCAGAAAGGTGCAAGTGGAGGAGTGGGGAATCAAACTCGGTTCTCCCAGATCAGAGTCCGTGCACTCAACCACCACACCAAGCTGGCTCTCTAATACTACAGAAGCAATACCTTGCAAAGAACCCTGATAGTTCAGCCTAACATCTCCTGGGAGCTTGGAAGGTAAGGAGGGTTGGCAAAAGTTAACACTTGCAGGGCAGACCAACAAGGAAGACTAGGGTTACTATGCAGAGGAATACAATGGCAAACCATCTCTGAACATCTATTGCCTTGAAAACCCCATGGCTCAGTGGCCTCCATGAGTTAGCTGTGACTTGACAGCACACAAGGATTATTTTTACTACCCAGCAAAATAAGGTACAGTCCAGACAGTGAAGATCTGCTTGTGTACAACCTACAAGCAACTGTGGACACTTTCCTAACACACAACATTGCATAAGGTAGCAAGGGAAACCCAACAGTAGCATACACTCCCTTTTACAAACATGCATCCGGATCCACAACAGTTTAACCTGACATACTAGGATCTGAATCACTATCCCACTGACTGCAGTGACAACGCACCACCTTGAAGAAAAATGTCAGTGTAACTGGGCTGTGAACTGGGCAGCTAATTCCTGCATCCACCACTAACTACAAAACTGAACTGTAATCAGAAGAAGCTTAGCTGTTGGCTTGATCTTTTGTAAAAACAAAGCCAAAATTAGCATGAATTAATTTTTTTAATTTAAAAAAAACCAAGTGTTTAGGCTTTCTAGATCTGGAGCTAGGAGGCAAAATGTCCAGACCTAATTAACGCAGCGGAGACAGGCTTGTTCTACCTTCCCTTGATTGACAAGTATGGGAAGCCCAAGGGAATGTTTTGCTGGTTCTGCGCTTGGTTTGGGCCTGTAGCTCAGTCTACTTTCTGCCTTTCAGGTGTTAAGTGGCTGCTACTTAAATTAATTTGAACTTCCCAAACATCAGTAATAAAGAATCAGTTTCTTCCTTTAAAAATATAAAGGGTTTGGTGTGTTTATCAGTCCTTCCCCCAGTTCTTTGAGGTTGCGGAACAGGAAGAATTATTTTAAAAAAATAATATGGGATGGTGTGTTACCAAGTCAAGAGGACCCAAACTGTGTGGCATAACCTAGTGGATGGGAGACATGTAATTAGTTCAGTCTCTCAGGTGGCTTTGTCGTTGGAGAGAATTTGGCTTGGCTATAAACCTAAATAAGAGTGACTGGTCTGCAATTATTTTCTATTTATACAGCCCAGTTTCAACTTGTTTCTGTTCTTGGCCAGGATACAATACCATTCTGCTTTGTGAATGTGCACAAAACTGCTGAGGTCCATACTAACCTTTCTGGCACCAGTAACCCTCTCTCCATTCTAATTGTATATGAAATACTCTTTCTCTGGAGCAGAATTCCCATGTTGGACCTGTGGGCACTTTTGGAATTTTGAAAACATATAGTGGGTGCCATCACAATATGGCTGTGAAGGTGGGCTGGCCAGCAACAAAACGGCTGCATCATGGGCTAAGGCCAATCTCAAAGTGTTGGAAAGCTGCAGTCCATGCATATTACTATGGTGGAGACTGTTGTTTCCAGATGGGTCCTCCCTGGAGACACAAAAGTGATGCCTTCTTGGCTCTCCTGAAGTACCTTCTGCTACTGTGAAATTAAAGGAAGTCAGGGTTGGTTGGCTCTTTGCTCTGGGGAAGAAGGCAGGCACCGAGGCACATGTTGGTGGACGGCATGTTGGAGATCACCACTTTAGAGTACTATTCCCACTACTTGATGATTTCCCATACACTGATCTTCAGCATATGGTTTGGTTAAGTATGCCAATAAAAATTATTCAGATCCTACAAACTTGGGGTAGGAGCAAAGCAGCCTTACAGACTAACTAGCAAGTAGCGTGTGATAGCACTTGTTAGGGTCCAGTTAACTGTCAGAAGTTATAGGCTGATATTAATCTTGAGTTTTGTGGTTAGTTTCTTAATCCTTTGTGCAGAGAAACTCCAACTCAATATCACTGCATGTTGTTGCAAGTTAAGGCTGAAATACTAGTTTGGAAGCAAGTCCTGTTTAAATGGATAGGATTTACTTTTGCATAAGAATCCATCAGACTTTAAGGCGACAGTCTATTCATACTTTGTTGGCAGTAAGATACATGGAAACCAATGAAGCCCCCCACTGAAATTGATATGAAGTACGCGAGTTGCATGGAATAGCAGCCCAAATCTTATTTTAGCTGTCTATGAGGGCTTCACATGTTTTAGACTGAAATGCTACACACTTGAGGCCGGTGCTTCAGCGTTTAACTGTCAAAGGTTCAAGAGCTGGGGGGGGGGGGAGAATAAAAATCTCCTGAACAGGAACTTCTCCTTGCACTGTAATTGAGCAAATACAGAGGCATGTACTGCTAAAGCAACAAAAATCAGGGACCAGGCCAGTGTTCCTTCTAAGCTGAGTTAGTGTGAGCTAGCTCACAGTTTTTTGCCTCCGGCTCAAACATTTTTGTCTTAGCTCACGAAGGAGGGCTCCAGAGCAAACTAATTTATGCAGTAGTCAAATCACGCACTCACAACTCTAATGCCAGTAGCTCACAAAGTAGAATTTTTGCTCACAAGACTCCACAGCTTAGAAGGAGCACTGCATGGAGCATGTTGCCATGCACTGTCTTCTCTCTGTCCTGGACAAGCTTTGCAGATCAGAGATGGAGATGTTTTCCATGATCCTTCTCAAACTTCGATAACAGGAGGAGATGCAAAGAAGCTGCCAGATAACACAACCATTTTATTGCGCCTGCATAATTAGAAAGTCTGCATGATATGCAAATTATGTGACTGAGATTTATGGAACTTCTGCATGACAACCGAAGGGGAGAGACACTCTTGTTTCTCAGAAAGTTGAAGATAGTACGATAAAGACATTAATGCGCACACTCATCCTATTTTGTCTTTGCTCACTCTCAAATCTCCACAACTCTTTGACTAGAGACAACTAGGGGATAAATGAGTACATACACCACAGGCAATCACGTCTCTTTTATACCACCTTCCACTCTCTTCAAGTCTAGGCAGGGTTCCATGGGTATGCATAAATGCAGCTGTGCTCAAAGGATGTGCCCCTGTCCAAAGGCTGGTCCAGAAATGGCATCTTCATTAGCAATGTATTTATGAGTGTCCATATGGTACTATTAGCCAAGCAGGTGGTAGAACGATGCCAAGCATAATTTATAATTTTTATTAAGTGTCATTAATGTTTTATTGCTTTTATCTGTTTGATATGAGTTTTCCCCTTGTAAGCCGCCCTGAGCCCGCTCTGCGGGGAGGGCGGGGTATAAATCTTGATAAATAAACATAAAAATATTCTGCATTACAAAAGCACCTAGTATTAAAAACATATGTATGAGCTCCCCAACTAAAAGGTGTGACTTAAACAGTTAAATAGAGTCATACAGATCTAGAAACTGAACACGTAGCGTTGCGTGCCACAGTCTGAGAGCATTCCAGTCCACTCACAGGACCAATTCTTTTTTCAAAGCTCCCTGAGATACAGTTCCCAAGCAGCACTGGAACAAGGAGGGGTGAGAAATGGGGAGGGGCAGGGAGGTGAGGAAGATCCCCCTCGTGAGTGAAAATGCCATTCCAATAAAGAATAATTCCTCCAACTGCCCTGCTCACGGACGAATACTCAGGATCCAACCTGCATCTGAGTTAACTGCCTTATTAAAAACATAGTATGATTTCAGGCCATAATGTTAATAAATGCTATCCTTTTAAGAAAAAAATGCTTCCCTAAGAAAAAAAGGCTATTAAAAAGCACAAGATTAAAGACTGACCTGTATGAAACAATCTTCTGTACATTGCAGGTAAACTGTAGGGTCAGGGTGGATTTCAGAATACACTTAAATAATGCTTGAAATCATATCTGACTTCCTTGACAGTCAGCACATATGAGTTATTTCAGACCAGTTCTTAACAACAATTTCCAATGATCTCTGTTTTGTGAAGTCATATAGCTCACTACTGAAGTTGTAGGAAAGCCTACAGAAGTTCAAAAGCTCGAAATGATGTGAGAGCACACCTGGCGCAAGACCTTTTGTCCTGCAAAAACGGAGATTTTAAGTTTTCTTCTTCGAGGAAAGACAGAATGGAAGTAGCTGTGCGAAAACTGAAAACCATCAATTAACAACTGAACGACCTTTCATCATATGTTTCAAAGTCAGGCACAAACAGGCCTAAAAATACTTGATTAAAACCTATGGGCCAATTAAACACAATAAAAGCTGTAATAAGGAATTGAATTGTGCATATCTAAAATCTTTCCTCTGCTAATACTCTGCTTATTTAGAGTGTATCTACCACATTTTATATCCCCCCCCAGAGTTCTTAAAAGGGTTACTACTTAACTACTTACTAAAAAAATTATGTCTCAAGCCCACCAGTTTTATCACTTTATTAGGACACAAAGGTTGGAATCATAAGCATATTTATTTGGAAGTAAGTCCTGTACAAAGACTTATTTCAAAGTAGCAACGACAGCTTCCAGCATAACACTTTTTCTCATCACAAAAGTTCTCATTATGAAATTAATTTACATTCCTTTTGTAATAACATAAGCACTAGCTGATTTTGCCAGGATGATGATGGGGGCATCAAACTCAAATGGGTCAGTAGATCAAATTTCCCACTCAAGGACCCTACTCCCCTAGTCCCCTTTTTACAGAAAGTCACAATGAAAGACTAGAATTTGCCACTTCAAAAAACATACCCACAAACTGTAGATAATGAATGAAGCATGCTGCTTACATGTGAAAATGAGGTGTCAAGGTAAATACCATAGCCTTAACGTTATTATGGTAACCTTAAAGGCTCTTATAAATACATCTATTGGCTGTTCCAACTGCAAAGTGCCAGGGTGAAGACATGGTGAGGGAGCAACCTCACCATGTGAAATAATGCCAATTTGCAACTTATTCTCAGGCAGGGAAGCAATGAAGACCATGCTGCATCCCCATGGCTTGTTGTACTCTCTTCACCATTAAGCCCCCGAAAATGCTTCAAGTCTATATGCAGTGCATTAGGGCTATCACAGACTTTGAGGACCCCTAAAGTATCTAAAGTGTTAGCTTAGGTATTATTACTAATAGTTAAGGTCTCCACGCAGTTGAGTAAGTGGGTACCTAACAGTGGTGAGAGAACTGCAAACATACAATCTACCAGCTGCCATCTTTGGTCCAATCTGCATTTGCTATGTAAAGCTGTTCCATGCTGCTGTGGCACCGGCTTCCCATCTGGCTCAGTATAAAGCTCTCTTCTGTCTGCATCAGGACGCAGGTTGTTTAGGAAGAGCGCGTGAGAGAGGGGGGGAGGAGTGATCTCCCAGGGGCGCCACTAAGGCACTGTACTGCAGGGAGGAAACAGCACCTGCAACCCCCCTACACAGAAAGTAAAAGTGGGTGACCTGGCAGAGGGGGAGGCGGGGGGGAGAGAGGAAAGACTGAACAAGCTGGGTAAAAAACAAAACACCCAGTAGTTGCCAGGCAGGGTGTTCTGGAGACTGCCCCAGGAAATAACAAATGGTTCTGGGGTGGGCATGCTTCCAACTCACCCCCCCCCAAAAAAAATATGATAGCAGAAAAATGTTCCCTGGTTGCTTTTAAATGCAGACGACTGTATTTTCAGCTAACTTGTTTCCTTTGTGACAATTTGCGTATCTCCTTAGAAAAGATTAAGGGGGGGGGGAGAATTCTTGTCTGCTTTTTGTTCACAGCTGCTCAACAGTGTGGAGGAGCAGTTGTACCACCTTAAAACCACGTTCAGATAAGGCGGTGAGACACCGTAGTGACCTCAAAGTCACTGGCCCAATCTGCATTTGCTATGGAAAGCTGTTCCGTGCTGCTGTGGTGCCGGCTTCCCATTTGGCTCAGTACAAAGCTCTCCTCTGTCTGCATCAGGACGAAAGTTGTTTAGGGAAAGCACACGAGGGGGGGGGAGAGTGGCCTCCCAGGGGTGCCGGCAGGGCACTGTGCTGCGGGGAGGAAATAGCACCTGTGACCCCCCCACACACACAGAAAGTAAAAGGGGGTGACCTGGCAGGGGGGGCAGGAAAGATGGAACGAGCTAAATGGTAATAAAGTGATGCAGACAGCCGATGCTGAGATGAAACAATAGGAGTGTGGATGTGGCATGAAATGCAGACAAATTTGTGAGACGATGTGAGATCACTGGCACAACGTTGGGAAATACCAATGCAGACTGGACCAGTGTTAATGGCCACAATTTCTCTACTGGCTGTGATCAAGAATTGGCTAGGCAGCCTATCACAAGTATAGCTGGATTCATACTACCTTTTTGACGTGCTGAGAAAATTTTTACATAACTGAGAGACTGGAAGAATTTAGCTGTGCAAACCAGTGATTTTCATTTACACTAACCACTTTTTTGGTCACAAATTTGTTGTAGTTAACCAGCTATGGATAATCAATGATCTCCATTAACACTGTCACAGGGGATGAGAGGATTTAACCGATAACTTAGACTTTAAAAGATTCACGACAGAATTCACACCAAACTCTTCTGTCTCAATTCTTCCTTCCCCCTTAGAATCTTCCACATAAGAGAAGTTCCCAGTGTGATCTTCCCTTCACATATCAAAAGAAATGAGCTGTGACTCACAAAAGCTCATACTGAAATAAATGTTAAGTATTTAAGGTGCCAGTGGACTCTAAAAAAATATTTTTAACATTTTATCAGGGAAAGGTAAGCAATCTATTATACTGAAAACAACACATCAATACTAGGATGGGAAAGTACTTTTTCTAAATCATATACAAGAGTTGCATACATATATATACAATTTTTTTATAGTTGCATTGACCGGACATTAATCTACTCCCTTTAGAATCTGCTGCTAAACCTGATATTTTGCATTTATATGTTTAACTACATTTTTAAACTACCACTGCTTTTAGTCTGTTTTAGCATTATTTCAGCTGTGGGCTTCATTGATTTCCTGGCTTTGACTGCCAGTAGTGCTGCTAACCAGTGCACTCCCTTTACTGATTGTTATTGCTGATCACTGGTGTTGAAATAAGTTAAACATAACTTTAAGCAGAGTTCATAGATCTGAAGTGTCCAATGACTGTGATCTTAATGACCAAACTGTCCTGTGAGTGCTAATGCCCCTCCTGAAGATCAACTATGCTTCACATGGTTCAATGTGAAGCAGGGACTTGATGCAGAAGCGACCAGGAAGACAGCGCTTCACTGCTCCCAAAGTTTATTTCTATGCATCAACTGAAAAAGCAACCTCTGGTCCATAACAAGGGCTAGAATTTCAGCACTTGACACTAAAGATTAGAATATCTAACAATGGCAAGTAGTTCTGGGAAATGTCCCAAGGGAGGAAATTATCCCTGTGTTCCAGAAATTTAAGTTCACAGGCCCCAGTACAGAATAATAATTTTGTCAAAAAGGTAGCTGCATTAGCTTGCTTGCTACAACAAAACGTAAATTGCAGTTGGGTCATCTCCAAAAATGATAACCTTTTATTCTAGCATAAGTGTCTGTGGACCAAAGTCCAGTATGACGGGGTCTAGCGTTCCTCCTGGAGTTAGATCTCCAGAATACAGAGATTATTTCCCCTGGAGGAGATGGCAGCTTCGGGTGGTGGAATCTATGGCATTCCATCCCAGTTGAGTTCATCCCCCTTCCCAAACACTGCCCTCCCCAGGCACCATCTCCAAATCTCCAGGAAATTTCCCAAGCTGGAATTGGCAACCTTAACTCTATCAGTTGTACAGCCACACTCAGCAGACGTATGTATACAAAATTATGAAAAAAAAGAGTTTTCCTCCATAACCCCCATGTGTATCACTTACAGCCATGCACCTTTGAATACATGGGCTAGTTTTCAAAATCTTAGAACAAAAAGTCATTTGGGTGACTGTTGTAATGTCAGTCTTTAACTTTTGTAGGCAGTTTGCAACTTTTCACCTTCTCCAAGTGCTAGTAATTATAGATTCCCCTCTACTGCCCCTTAACTGCCACTATTTTATTTTAGGATTCGTTTCCAGTTTCTGTAGAGCCAGTATAGCATAGTGGACACTATAAATTATATTGTTATTGGATATGGACAGTTTAAATTCTTGTCCACCTTCAGGAGCTGGACTCAATGGCCTCAGGTAAGTCACTGTCTCACAACCTAACTTGTATCTCCAACAACAGCGAAGATAAAACATCACTCTGAGCTCTTCCATGGAAAGGTAATTGATATCTGTTATTGGAAACTGGATCATTATTGTTAGCACCTTTTAATATTGTGATTGTTATGGTTTTAGGATTATTTTATTTATTGTTGGTTTTATGCTGTTGTAAGCCGCCCTGAGCCAGCCATGGCTGGGAGGGCGTGGTATAAATATAATAAATAAATAAGGTAAGACCGGGGGGGGGGGGAAGATGTTAAATTAGATATCCATTTCTGAGCATATATCCAAACCTGTTGTAAATTAGATATCCATTTCTGAGCATATATCCAAACCTGTTGTGACCAGAGTTAGTCTTTAAAAAATTAGTGGCAGAAATGTATGATTCGGCCATAATTACCTTTTCACTTTATTTTATAACACTTACAAGTAGTGGCAGCAAGACTCGGAAGGGAGTAATAGATTATTAGAATAATATTTTTTTTACTCTAGTATAGTGTTCCAGAGAGCTTCGGCAGTAGGCTGAGCCTGCTGGCTGAGGCATAAGGTGTTTTTAGACTGGGTTCTAAAGTGTTGTTTTTTATTTAAAAAAAATAGTTTGTTTGTTTTTACTGTTGCCCACTTTGGGTCCTGAAATGCTCAGCAGATAGGCAGGCATACAAGTATTTTAAATAAGCTGTTTTAATATTTCCCTCTTCATTCCATGGCTCATGGAACATCCCTATTCGGCTGCTAGAAAATTATTTTTAACTTATAGTTTTTTGCATACCTTGGGGAATATGTAGAAACCTCTGCCTTGACTGTCATATGGACAGGGGATTAAGCTTTAGAGGGAAAGATCCTTCCAATAAGTTGCCTCCATAAGCATTTGAAACAGGGGGAAATAAATGTATATGTATTAAACACAAAGTTTATACATCAACTTTTCCCAAACTTTATTATACTATTTATTACATTTATACCTGCATTCTATTTTTAAAATGTATACCTCCAACTACTGCAATCTAGCTCTTTCTCATTATCTCAAAAACCACATGCTTCTTAAACCTGCAAGTATCCTCAAGTATTCTCAGAAAAAGCTTGTTTTATATCCAGTCCATATTTCAGGATTCAAATACTCATGATTACATGGGCTACTGTTAGTATTAAGTATACTTAGCCCCCTTAAGTTTAAGGACATAAGGACATAACATACTTATTTAGCTTAAAATTTAATATACTTCTTTGGCTGAAAATAATTATGATAAAAGCTGACAAACTATTACAACCAAAATGTAACTTCTGGAGCTTAACTGCGATTTTTATTATAATTGTGATACTGGATTGGAAAATGCTGCTTTATAGTAATACTATTTCATAATTTCGGGGGTATTTGTCAACAACTGATTTCAGAGTATAAACAGCATCTTGTACCAGCCTTAAAAGCTAACAAATCTGTTGTGGAATCAGCTCTGACAAAAGCGGGCTCCAGTTCATGAACGCTTCTACCTCTACTTGGTAGTCTCTAATATAACACAATTATCTTTGTTGTGCTAGCCACTACTGGGTTGCAGGAAGGTAGCCATGTTTAACTAAAGTATTTCAATTTACTGGATTAATTTGTAGTAAGCACTTTCCTGAATTCTTATTAGAAAGCTCTATAAAAAGCTCTACAGAAAGCTTATTAGAAAGCTCTATAGAAAAGAACAAGACTTTTAAAAATACTATTAGCTATGATATTTTTAAATACTGAGGTTCTCAGCTTTTTTAAATCACTTGAATCTGCTCTAGAAACACCCTTCTAAAGAATTGAGCAGACCCGACCACCTTTTAAAAAATCATGTTTAGAATTGTGACAGATCTTCCAAATGTAAAGCCTAAAGAGAGTTACTCCAGTCTGTCCATTCATTTCAACGGGCGTAGACTGGAGTAACTCTTTTTAGGATTGCACTGTAAGAGTGTTTTTCCTGTGACTCTCTCTTAAGATTGTATACATGATTATGTTTAGAACATTAGTTTCTCCTGAACTCCAAATTGAGCATAACCCAATCTGAAACTTCAAATCCTTAACATTACTGGCACCTTCCAACAACAGTGAGGTTTATTTGAGCTGAGTCCCACAGAGCTGAACAGGTAAGTAAAGTGTGAGCTCAGATCTGTTCTAGTGAAACATACGTAACTTGAATTTTTACCAGATTCGCATTCCTCAATTCCTCCTTTTCAGCCAAATCTTGACGTTCACTTGAGTCAAGTAAACCAAATCTGTCTCTGCAACCAGTGTCTTAAATTGCCAATTTCTCAACAAAATTCTAACACTAAAACCCCAGCAGTGACATTAAAGTTAAAAACAGATATTAAAGGCTTCAGTTTGCAAATATTCAAAAGTTTAATTTGACCTTTTGTGAATCAAGGAGAAAGTAATTAAATATAGATTTAAGTTAGCTGCGTACCTTTGATAAGCCCACTATGCCACTTGGAGATCATAACTTGTCTGAACTTTGTATCTAAGTTATTTGTCATCTGACTGCGTCAGCAGGAGTCCATTACAACGAACAACTCATAATGTTATCAGTGCCGAAAAGGAGACACTGAACAAGGACTTTCATAGGTAATTCTGAATGTTAGCAATAAATGTTTTGCTAGCATGCTGACAACCCAGAGCATACGCTGGAAAGTAACTGGCTGGTTTTATTTCTGCACAGAAAATAAATTGTATTTTTAAAGTAGCAGGTGGTTTCCTCTCTTACAGCTGAACAATGGGTCTCTCTAGAGCTGATTTAACTTAGTTACTGCTCTGAACGGATCAAAAAAGACTTTGATCAACACACATGAAGCCAGAAATCCAGAATGCCTCTGTGACACATTTTCATGTTGAAGCGTACTGCTGCAGGTTCACTCTTTTTTTGTCACTGTGCAAATACAGTCTTAACTCTCACTGGCCTAGAAACCAGCTCACTGGACTCTGGTGCTCCAACCCGACCACTGTGATTGCTGTCAAGTTTTGAAGCTCGCACACTCAGAGAGAAAGCTTTGCATAGATGAATGAAGGTGTCTAGACAGGATTTCCCCCCTCCCCCTTTCTATGGTATAATATCATTAACAAATAATTGGTGTTCCCTCTAAGCTGAGTTAGTGTGAGCTAGCTCACAGGTTTTTAGCCTCTGGCTCACAGATTTTTGTCTTAGCTCAGGAAGGATGGCTCCAGAGGAAACTAATTTATGCCGCAGCCAAATCGCTCGTTCACTGTCACCACTTCAGTGCCAGTAGCTTACAACGTCGAAATTTTGCTCACAAGACTCCACAGCTTAGAGGGAACATTGCCCTCAATTATTTTCTTTCAGGTACAGAAACTGGCTAGGGCTGCTTCAAAGGAAGGCAAACCTCCGGGTCGGCTCACTCACGGCACTTAAAAGAAACAAACAACCCCCCCCCCCCCAACCCTTTGAAATGGGCATAGCAAATCTGCATTTTTATTGGCGTGGCAGGGCTGGGGAAGGGATGTGCAGCATTTCCCCAACTGAAATCCTGCCGAAGTTGTTGTTGTTGTTGTGGGGGGGGGCATACCTAAGAACCTTTTGCTTCCTCCCTCCCTCCGCAGCAGCGGCTTCACCACAATGCTCAAAACCGGCAACAAACAATTCCCAGTCGCCGACTGAAACTCTAATCCGAGTCCCTTTTTAAAAAGTTAATAAAAGCCAGCGGAGGTGCTCAACGTAAGGGATCCCTGGCAGACAGAGCGGGTTCCCTAATCTCGACCGGACAGTTCTGCCTTCTCCTTCCCAAAAGCGGCTCGCGGCCCTTTCCTCCTCTTCTCCCGGACCTCCAGCTGCCCAACTTTTCTTTGAGCACGGAGGGGGGGCTGCATTTGGCTGGGTCGCGGAAACATCCGCATACGCCACACCTCCACCGCAGAAGTCGGCCAGGGCCAAGCCAATCCGTGGAAGAGCAACCTCGTCTCAGGCACCCCCCCCCCCCGGTCGCGTTTAGGAGAAAAGACAATTTTCCCACGGCGAAGACAAACCGAGAGTCGAGCTCTGCAGCCACAGATCTGATAATGCACCCCGACGCTCGTGTTTGCAACCCTGGCTCGATTTACAACGAAGTTGCGGGACCGTAACACCTGGGCGTTACACTCCGGTCTCCCGGGTTCGCACGAGACGAGGGTTACACCTGCTTTTCCTGCGTAGTCAATGCCCCAGCCCCGTGGTCAAAAATAACCTCGGCTTGCGGGCGGTCTACTCAGCCCCATTAACCCCCCCCCCCCCTTACCCCAGCCCCCGGTTTTGTTTCCCCGG
>NW_015164226.1:412967-413555 GCF_001447785.1 Gekko japonicus
GAGGAAAGGTGGTGATGATTGAACCCAAGCGCGGCCACCCCTCTGACTCACAAGCCGGGAGCCCCCAACCCGCTGCCTGGCAAAGCCCCCGCCCCCCTGAGAGAGAGCAGCCCAGGAAGTTGGCTATCTTAGGAACGCTTTCCTGCGAGTCAGCGCCACTGAGTAAACCCGTGTAGGAATCCTATACCAGTGTAGGATTGCTCAGTCTGCAAATGCTGCTTGCCCGCCCAGGATAGATCTTCCGGTGAATGCAGGACGCAAACCTGGGCAGTTTTGTTTGGGAACCTGTCATTCCGGAGTGTCACAGGACTCTGTCAGACTGGCTTCAGACTGTTAGAGTGCAGGGACGTTCTAAAATTATGGGCCGTTGCCCATAGGGAATACATGAGTCCCCATAGAGAATACTGGAGAGTAGGCTTGCTTGCCCAGAGGGGATAGTGCAGTACATAATTGCCCATAGAGAATCCATGACTGCCCATAGGGAATAATGGAGAGGTCGCTTGCCCATAGGGCGGCGGCCATTACTTTTTAAAGAGCCCCTAATGAGTAATGGCCGTGGGGGGGGGGGGGGGGGAAAGGCCCCCCAAC